>NC_083871.1:20074024-20377054 GCF_032452875.1 Bos javanicus | reverse complement strand
CATTTGAGTTCAGTGGTCTCTGAAGCCTCTTTTAACTTTAAAAGAATATGCATTTATTTAGCTCTTAATATTAAAATTATACATACTGTTTTCTCCTAATTCACATACTTCTATTTAATGTATGGCTTGAAAAGTTTTTCTGAATGCTTTTAACAAAGCAAATGAGCAATTCCTTTCACGTATTTTTCGAGGTTGTTTTATGTAATTCTGTTAAAGTAATTCATAGGGAATTATTTAAAACAATCAGAGTAGATTACTCTGTGTCATACATTGATTTATGAATGGGTTACTGGTAACAAAATATTTGTTTAATCATTTACATTTTTTGGCATTTAGACTGTGGACCCATAGGGAACATCATCTTTTTTCAGGAGTATGTTTATTGTAGTGTGGCTGTAATCTAGGACCAGTGCAGTTGCATTGGAGAGGAAAGATGTCTTTCCTGTCTCCATTTTGCCCTACTTTTAGTATTAATTTAAAACATTATTATATAACTGGTCCTATTTGCAAGCTAAGTTTTTGATAAAAAATGGTCCATAGTTAATTACGACTATTAAGAAGAAAGGAGAAGCATAAGAAACACTACAAATGTTCATGTTTGTAGGTTAAAACAATATTGATTTCATAGGAAAATGTAAAGAGAATTGTTAGCAAAGCTGAGAATACCTCCTATATTGTTCAATCACTACTGCTGCTACTGCTAAGTCCCTTCAGTCGTGTCCAACTCTGTGGTACCCCAGAGACGGCAGCCCACCAGGCTTCCCCGTCCATGGGATTCTCCAGGCAAGAACACTGGAGGGGTTGCCATTTCCTTCTCCAATGCAGGAAAGTGGAAAGTGAAAGTGAAATTGCTCAGTCGTGTCCGACCGTCAGCGACCCCATGGACTGCAGAGACCTATATCAATTCAGACAATTAACACTTAATATAAAATCTGCTTTTTAAAGTAAGAGTACTATTTAGATTATACAGTATATTAGTATTTTAGTTTTTTTGGCTTAATATGCTTGTATTAAAGTAGATACCATTTTTAAATGAAACAACCAGTAATGAAATTTCAAATGTTTTAATTCCTCCTTTTCCTGAATTGTTAGCTAATTCCTCGTATAAAATAGAGTGTCATTTTTAATAGTTTTGAAAAGAAAACTTTATTTTATATTCTTTTTGATATACTTTGTAAAATATAACTTTAAATATTTTTAACAGAACATTGCACTATAGATTAGCGTAATATTTAAAGGAATAAAATTTCATCACTACTGGACAGTCAAATGCACTATGTGTTCCTTGATAATAAATTCATAAAAAATAATATTCAATAAAATTGTTTGATCTCTAATAGATACTAGTTGCTGTGATAGGCAGTATGTAATAGGCAGAATATAAATTATAATAATATTAATTATTTCCTGCTATCCATTTGAACACCCACAAGAACTACCCAGGAAAATTTCTAAGTGTGAGTGTTTTTTTTTCACTCATTCCTTGCAGCCTTTTGAGGTACAAATAATTAAGAATCAATGAGGTAAATACTGATCATCTTTAGCTAGCTAATTAGAGGAGGGTTTACTTTGAAGAGAATAAAGCCTTTCAGTTGCAAAAGACCTCCTAAAGCCCTAGATAGTCAAGTAATTTTTAACATTTGTTGTCTGCTTTCTTATTCTGTATAAAAATTTACTCTTGGGGCTAACTTTGTGCCTGTAATTTTGTATTCTTTCTCTTTAGCAAGGGTTCCCAAATTGTACAAGCTTCAGATCCCACAAAACCTGGATCTGTTCCTGCAGCTCTAAGTGTCTGAAGTGGGTTGCTTGTCTTCAAGACTCTCGAGACTGCTTTTTTAAGTTGGACCCCATTATCCAATTTACTGGACCTCTCCCTCTAGTAAAGTAAAACTCCCCATACACAGGGAGTTTTATCTGCAAAAAGCTAGAGATTACAAAAGGAGGTGAGGTCTCCAAACCCCTACATCCCAATATTTTGAGGAGGGGGATTGTAATGGTCACATTACAGAAAATTTTGTTGAAAAGAGATGAGAACAGCTTTTAAATGTGGGATATGTGTAGCTGACCAAGAAAGGTTCAACTGAGGACACAATAGAAACGCAACTCACATTTGCCTTATTTTCCTCTGAGGTTTTAGGTCTCAACCTTAGCACTTACTGGTTCTCGTCATACCATATTTGTTGAATTTATATGCCTGCAAAGCTGTTCTAGCTGGCAGGGTCTGAAAATTATTGGTAATTAACATTAATGGGCAGGAACAATTTCAGTGGAAATTGGCATCATAGCATAATAACTAGTTCAGAGGGTTGGCCCTTCCACTATTCACATTTCCTCCTTGGAAATAAGCTTTGTTGCATCATCTTAGATATGCAGAGACAACTGGGGATTTTTCCTTCCTTTTATTTGAAATCTAAACGTGCTTATGCATCAAGAAGCAGTCAAGTAAACTCTGCTTGACATCACAGACAAAGCCTTTGATGCTGCTTTACCTGTGGATCAGTATTGATGGCTCCTGAATTGTGAAATTCTACTACAAGTAATAGACCCGTCAATTTGATACCTAAGTCACCCGTTTCCTTTTCTTTGATTTGCATCCATCTTATTAGAAAGTGACTCTCTTATTGATTCTATTCAACCCTTGAGAGAGGAGATAAGAAAAACGAAAATGTGACAGAGATAAGAGGCCGTCAAGGTGATCCATGGGTAGAGTCTAAAGGGAAGGATAGTTCCTGAGGAAAATTGGGATCTTAGTAAATGCTATTAAGGCTACAGTATTTAGAGGTTAGAAAAAGCCCTTTAAAGGTTACCGTCATGTACTTAAGAGTCTGTTCTGCTCTTCTATCCTGGGTTGTAATTTAAGTGCATCAGAAAGCATGTGTCTCTTTTATGTTTCTATGTGCAAAGGTGTTTAAAACGTACATTGATAGCCATATACAACCAGGCATCAGGTCCAGTGGCTATTTGCTACTCATTGCTGAGTAACCAAAATGTCAAAATATGTCTCTGAACCTTAGGCAAATATAATTTCTGATCTCTAGGTTTTTACTTCTCAGTAATAATAATGCTAAGTGATCAATTTAATACTCATAGCATCCCAATGAGTTGTATCTTCTCACTGTCCTCTATATAAAAATGAGGGAACAGATGCTGACAGAGATTAATACAAAAGAAATATAAGACAAGCATCTATACAAACACAAATTAAACTGATACCGTGTATACTATTATCACTCAGTTCTTCTGACTGCCATAGATTGTATTTTGTTATAAATAGGGATAATATATGTTTTGAGGTACTTCAAACTATTATGACTCAAAAACTCTATTGTCTTAGCTAATTTCTTTACCTTATATTAGAAAAAAATTTTGAGTCTCTTCTCAAATTTTCTTGTCATTTGAATTCTCTTGAATTCAATGTTAATTATTTATTTTTATTCATATATTTTATATATATATATATATATATATATATATATATATATCTTAATGTTAGTTTTGATACATTTTGTGTTTTTCTAGGAATTCAGTTCAGTTCAGTTCAGTCACTCAGTCATGTCCGACTCTTTGTGACCCCATGAACTGCAGCACGCCAGGCCTCCCTGTCCATCATCAACTCCCAGAGCCTACCCAAACTCATGTCCATAGAGTTGTTGATGCCATCCAACCATCTCATTCTCTGTCGTCCCCTTCGCCTCCTTCCCTCAATCTTTCCCAGCATCAGGGTCTTTTCAAAAGAGTCAGCTCTTCTCATCAGGTGCCCAAAGTATTGGAGTCTCAGCTTCAACATCAGTCCTTCCAATGAACACCCAGGACTGATTTCCTTTAGAAAGGGCTAGTTGGATCCTCTTGCAGTCCAAGGGACTCTCAAGAGTCTTCTCCAACACCAGAGTTCAAAAGCATCAATTCTTCGGTGCTCAGCTTTCTTTATAGTCCAACTCTCACATCCATACATGACTACTGGAAAAACCATAGCTTTAACTAGATAGACCTTTGCTACTTTATTCTTTCCTCATTTCTACAGGTTAGTACTTAGATCATATTTTCTACAGTTGTTTTCTTTAAGTACTTTTAATTTAAGCATTTAAAATTATAAAATTTTCTCTAAAAATTAGTTTAGCTTTATCTCACAAATTTTTACATCACATTTTTATTCTCATCTGCCATGAAATAGTTTTTAATATATGTTGTGATTCTTTATTTGATTCATATTTAAATGCACATTGCTAATTTTCAAGCACTCAAGGCAATTCTCTTTATCTTTTTGTTACTGATTTATAGTTTAATTCCACTGTGGTCAGAGAATATAGTCTATTTGATAGTAATCCTTTGAAATTTGTTGAGATTTGCTTTGAAATCTGCATGTGGTCAATCTTAGCTCTTGTTTTGTGTATATTCAAAAGAATGTATTTATTGTACAGCTCTGGATGCAAGGTTATATGTATATCAATTATGTTGAGTTTTGTTAATCATGTTGTTCAAATCTGAATCGCTAGTAGTGTTGTCTATAATTCTTCTATCAGTTAAATAAGAGAAGTTTGTTAATGTCTTGACATTTGTCTGTTTCTCCTAGTTTTATCAATTTAGCTTTATATGTTTTGAGGCTGGATGTTACTTAGGTACATGGAAATATTTTATTATTCTGGTAGATCAGTATCTTATTACTGTTAACTATCTTTGTGTCTTTTCTTAAAACACTTTGTCTGGCATTGATATATCTGTTCCAGCTTTCTTTTGGTTAGTGTTTGCATGCTATAATTTGCTTCATCTTTTGACTATAACTCAGTTTCCTTATATCTTAGGTATTACTCTAAAAAACAAGAGTTGGGCTTCAGTTTTATATCCAGTCTGACCACCTTTGTTTTTTACTGAGAATATTTATTTAATTTACATATACTATCTTATTGTTTTTCCAGTTTTCAATTTCTTCTGCATATATTTTTCTCTCCTTTATTTCACTAATTATTTTTACTACCACTATTTCTTTTCTGATAGCTCATTAAGTATATGTTGTTTGGATATTCTTTCAGTGGCTTAACTGAAAGCCATTAAAACAACTCTAAATTGTAGTTCTATGTAATCCCAGAAAATTTAATGACCTTAAAACTCTTTGCCTTTGTTTACCCCATGTTCTATTGTTAACACTCACTTGGATCTAGCTTTTCAGTCTTTATTACTTCCTGAAGGATTTCCTCTTGGATGTTTTATTCTCCTATTAACTTGTTTGAATTTTAACGATTTTTTCATGTCCCATATGTTCTTACTTTTTTTTTTCAATCTTTACATCACTTTAGACATTTTAATTGAATATCTTCTATCTCATCAATCCTCTTGCTGCTAATTCTCTGTTAAGTTTTAATTGCTGCTGCTGCTAGTCACTTCAGTCGTGTCCAACTCTGTGCGACCCCATAGACGGCAGCCCACCAGGCTCCCCCATCCCTGGGACTCTCCACGCAAGAACACTGGAGTGGGTTGCCATTTCCTTCTCCAATGCATGAAAGTGAAAGTGAAGTCGTTCAGTCATGCCCAACTCTTCACCACCCCATGGACTGTAGCCTACCTGGCTCCTCCGTCCATGGGATTTTCCAGGCAAATGTTCTGGAGTAGGGTGCCATTGCCTTCTCTGTTTTAATTAGATTGTTATATTTTTCACTTCTACATTTTGTATTTGATTGTTTTAAAAATAGATTTCTGCTCTCTGCAGATATTGTTCGTCATGTTTTCCACATTCTGAAAAACATTCATCATAGTTACTTAAACATGAAGGCCTGATAACCTTAATAATACAGATCTCCTATATTTTGATATCCAAAGCAATTTTTGGCTGAATCCCCGCCATTGCAATTCTTTAAAAGTTTTTTTGTGTGTGTGGGGGTGGGGACTCTGTATAATTGATGCAATCTTCCAGATAGGATCTTCCAGATAGGATCTCTGGTGTTAGGCTATGAAAATATCACCTTAATTCAGCTGGTTAGAAGCTGAATTTCAGCCTTCTTAAAAGCTTATTTTTTTCCTTTATCCATAAGTATAGCATTTAGAAATTATAACTGACAGCTGAGGTTTTTTGTTTTTTTTTTTTTCTTCCTGGTCAACCTGGATATAATATTTTCTTCCCAGGTCCGTAAAACTACTAAAAGTTCTAATCTTCTTCACCTTTTGGCCATAGTTTAAGAAATGGAAAATGCCTCAATATGAGACAAATCTCCAACTACCTATTCTGTACTTCATTTTTGTCTGGGATATTAGTTCTTCAGGCTCTTGCTGCATTCATGTTTTTCTGATGACATCAAACAGATTTTTTTTTTTAAATTAGCTTTTCTAATTGTTCTCATTGGAAGATTGGTCAGACAGAAGCAAGTATGTAAGGGTCAGTGACAGAAGATGTATTTCTTTTTTTCAACAATTTGCACATATTTTTCTCAATTCTGTTTATACGGTTTTTTTATTTTTATACTGAACTCTTCTATGCATAGGTAATTTATTCTGGTGTATATTACCAGGTAGAGATTTAGCTTCTTTTGTCAAGAGTTCAATGTTACTTATTATTTATTTTTATTCATATGTTTTTATTATGTACTATTAATGTAAAATGCCCCTTTATTATATTTTATTTGCATATATATGCTTCTGAATATTATACTGTTTAGCTGAACTATTCTTCAGTTCTTGTATGTCATTTTTTTTTATATCATATTGTGACAGTATAAAAGCAGACAAGTCCCAATTGTGTTGCTTGTATTCACGTTTATTTTGCATAGAGTTGATTATTTAAAACAATATGAAGTTTGGAATCATTTTCTCTTTCAAAATTGTTTCGTTAGTGTTTTTATTTGACATATGTTAACCTGGATATCCTGTTAGCCTTTGTTCTGCTTGTAAGCATATGATAGTTTTTGTATGCTTTGTATAAGCTGATCTTCTGAGTAGGTGCAATGCTACATGAGGGTAGGAACTGCATTACTTAGAAACATCATGGTACATCCAGATCTGGCACACAACTTAGCAGTTGGTTCTACTCATTATCTCTTCGTTGAAAGCATGAGTAAATTTATGAATTATTCTTGAAAAAAAACTGACTTTTTTCCATATTAATTCTTCACATCTAGGAGCACATGCCTCTCTGCCTTGACTAATATAAAGTTCTCTTTTATAAATTGATATAAAATAATTAGTGATCTGTACCTTCCAAATCTTAATATACATACAAATTATCTAAGCATCTTCTAAAAATGTAGATTCTGAGTAAATAGGTTTTGGTTTGGGTTTGCAGATTCTGAATTTAGATGGGGAAAGAGTGGAAACTTTGGTGAGTGACTTTATTTTGGGGGCTCCAAAATCACTGCAGATGGTGATTGCAGCCATGAAATTAAAAGATGCTTACTCCTTGGAAGGAAAGTTATGACCAACCTAGACAGCAATTAAAAAGCAGAGACGTTACGTTGTCAACAAAGGTCCATCTAGTCAAGGCTATGGTTTTTCCAGTGGTCATGTATGGATGTGAGACTTGGACTATAAAGAAAGCTGAGTGCTGAAGAATTGATGCTTTTGAACTGTGGTGTTGGAGAAGACTCTTGAGAGTCCCTTGAACTGCAAGGAGATCCAACCAGTCCATCTTAAAGGAGATCAGTCCTGGGTGTTCATTGGAAGGACTGATGTTGAAGCTGAAACTGTAATACTTTGGCCACCTGATGCGAAGAGCTGACTCATTGGAAAAGACCCCAGTGCTGGGAAAGATTGAGGGTAGGAGGAGAAGGGGATGACAGAGGACAAGATGGTTGGATGGCATCACTGACTCGATGGACATGGGTTTGGGTGGACTCTGGGAGTTGGTGATGGACAGGGAGGCCTGGCGTGCTGCGGTTCATGGGGTCGCAAAGAGTCGGACAAGACTGAGCGACTGAACTGAACCCAGGCACTACTGATATTCCTATATTGTAGGTTACATACTCTAAGTAGAAAGGGTCTAGACTCTTAAATATGACTTATGTGAAAATTTGTATTTTAACTGAATTAAGGTGTTGTGCTCATTAGGATAAGTTTCTCCTCACTAAAGTATAAATAGTGATAAATCTTTCTAATTAGGCAGCTGAAATTTAATTAATTAGTATTTATTCATTACAGGAGTATTCATATAGTAGCAATTAATGTGATATGCATTATCTGAAGCATTGGGGATAGAAAAATAAAAAGAGAACAGTTAGAAGTATGCCAAGTGGACTTTTAGAATTCCAGGTGTGAGTGTAGGTTGCTTTAGTGCCTTTAAGCACATTATAAGCCCGTCTAATGTAATGGATAGCTACTGTAATAAATGGGATCTAAGTTATTCATATCCAGTCATTTACACAGTAAGGGAATCAACAAATGGGTAATGACCAGAAGAAAAGTCAAAGTGTTAGTCGCTGAGTCGTGTTCAACTCTTTGCGGCCATATGGACTTTAGCCTTCCAGGCTCCTCTGCCCATGGAATTCTCCAGGAAAGAATCTGGAGTGGGTAGCCATTCCCTTCTCCAGGGGATCTTCCCGACTCAGGGATTGAACTCAGGTCTCTCGCATTGCAGGCAGATTCTACACTGTCTGAGCCACCAGGGAAACCAAACCAGAAGAGCTAGAGGTAAATGAAAGACACATTTTCTGTTGTTATTGTTTGTTTTTTAATGTGAGTAAATTCAAAACCCCAAATATGTCAAATATTTTTCCTTTGGAATACTTTCAAAAAGTGCAGTTGAAGTCCTAAGAAATATACCTTTTCTTGATCAAATTCCCATTTTTTTCACTCATCCTCTTAGGCATCTAAGCATTCTATGGAACTCTGCTAAGAATCTTGAAATATTTTCCAGTGCATTTTACATGCGCTCATTTTCTTTTCAAAACAAGCAAAAATTATCATGTTTTTCAGGAGCTACAGAGAAGACAGATAAAAGAATTCCCTCACCAGTAGACTCTGCTTTATAATTCCTTATGTCATGGAAACTGCAAGATATCAAATAACAGTTGAATTTTTATGGCATAAAATTCTGAAAACTGCTTACATACAGTTAAAAAAATTCAGCCATTGGCAAAATGAGTTTAAAAAACCTCTACATGATGGATATTTCCTGTGAGAACTGTGACTCTCAAATCTAAGGGGTAATGTTTGTCACACTGAGAAATCAGAATGCTTGGGGAAGATAGCAATTATGAAAATGTAACAGATCCTCAGAGAGACTTCCTGACATTGAAGAAAATGCCATTGAAATAATGAGTCAACTATTAACACCATCAGGGTGAAAGCAAGCCTATGTGAGGAAAATAATTTGAATTCCATCACTTCTTGTCCTTATCTTCACAAGCATATTAGCAAGTGACAAATAAGACTAAAATAAAATACACATGATAAACATGCATCTTTCTGATGGCAGTCTCAGGGAAAAAACTAGAAAAGAAGGCAGAAGGTTAATAATGTTAAAGTTTACTAAGTAAAATCTCATTTTCAACAATCATGGGTGGCTCTTTCTTAAAAAGAAATAATCATGCTTTACAATTTAACTGTCTAATGTCCTGGAGGCTTGAGTTAGCTTTAGGCATAAATTTTCTTAAGCTACGTTTATTTTACTCACCTATTAGCCCTGCAGTTAATGAATTTTTGATGTTGAAATCACAGACTGCAGGTCCCCTGTTGATGCCGGCTGGGTGGCCATCCCGTCTATCGCTTGACTTTCATTACTGTCACTTTCTGAGTGTAATGTAACCTTGACCTCCATAGTCTGGGTAGTCTATTTTCTAGCCTCTTGATAATTCACACAGGATGTCCAACTATTTATTTTAATTCAGAATCTTTTCCTTCGAGGATTTCTAGAAACAGCCATCCTCTGCTAGCTCTTACAGCTCACCAAGTATATATTAAGGAGGAATCCCAGTTATGTCTTAAGTAAATGTGTCCTGAAAAAACTTTAGTATCAATTTTTATTGGCAGTCTTGCATTATAGTGGGAACTACAAAATGAGTAGGTTTCCTAGGTGGCTCAATGGTGGGGAAAAAAAAAACCCCAAAACATTCACCTACCAATGCAGGAGATGCAAGTTTGATCCCTGAGTCGGGAAGATCCTTAGGGGAAGAAACAGCAACCCATTTCAGTATTTCTTTCCCGGAACATTCCATGGACAGAGGAACCTGGCAGGCTGAACTCCGGAGGGTCGCAAAGAGTCAAACGTGACTGAGCACACTCACAGAAGTAACATGACAAAGCTCCTGTCCTTGAGTAGCTTAAAATCTCATTGGAGAAATAGTTTCACATAGGCAAAATGCTTTGTAAATAAAATAGGACACAGTGTAACAATAGATCAGGACATGTGAGACAGATAATGTAAGAAAGTCACGCAATTACAGCATATTTTTGAAAGGAAGTTGAGATTTATTAATACCTGTAGTAAAGTTTTGTAAGCTATATTAAGATAGGATACACTTATGGAAAAGTTGCCCGTGACTCCCCAACCTGCCCCAAGCTCCCCTTCCTTTTCAGACCTATGTCCCATGTGCTTATTTATTTATACAGTCTTCATTTCCTGGTTTTGTTCATGCTGTCCCCTATTCCTGGCACTCTCTTCTCCCACACTAGTATCTGTCCAACCTTATGTACTGTGATTGCCATTTCTATCTCTCCAACTGAAATATCACTGTTTCCATCAAACTTTGTGTTCCCCAATAGGAGAAGAATATCCTACTTTAGGCCCCCAGTGAGCCCATTTTCCTCTCTGATTGTAATAATAAAAATCACTCTACTATTTAAAAGAATTCAGTGTTAACTTATGATATATGACAAGGAACTGTGATTTAAAGCATGTCATTAAGGCTATTTTGCTAACGTGTATGTCTCCACAGCCCCACTCTTTGAAATAATACCAGCAGATTACATAAATTTATTGCATGGTGGTTTTAACAATTGTGTCATATTGAACTTACTTCAGAATTTGTTATAAAAAGTCAATAGTGGATTCTTTTTTCTCCATCATATTTTTAAAAGAAGATAATAATGTTCATGTTTTTCTACATTAAAAACTATTTTGAATTTTCCAATAATGACTTTTCAATAATGTGAAAGAAAATTCCTGACTATCCATCAATATATGAATGAATAAACAAAATGTGATTCACAATGGACTTGTCTAAAATAGTTAAACTTGTAGAAGCAGAGTATAAAAATGCTGGTTTCCAGAGGCTGGGAGAGGGGAAAATATTAATCCATGGGCACGTTTTAAAAAGTTCTAATGATCTGCTATACAACATCATACCTATAGTCGATAATGTACACTTAAAACTTTGAGTGTATATCTCATGATAAGTGCCCCTACAACAGAAAACCACAATTTTAAAAATTTAAGATTAAACTCTGGTAAGGAAGAACATAGTCTAAGTAACCAAATGCAAGTTTCCTCTATCCTGCTGGTGTGTCCTATTTAGCCTGGAGACCATCTGTGATCTGTGAGCCCCTGTGACCTTTGTACTCTAGCAAATAATGAGCATTCAGTATAGAATGCTCAGAACATTTTTAGCACTGGAATTGCTTCCTATAATGAGAATTTCATTTATGAGTGTAATTTCGATTTAAATAATCCTTATTTTTTTCCACCAAAAGAATACTAAATTGATGCAGATAGATGTGTGAAGTGTTTGCCTTGTAATTAGTCTTTATTTCTTGGTGCATTATATGTACACTATATCAAAGTATGCAGACATATATTCTAAACATTAACCTTCAAATGTAAACTAAAAGGTTACCAGTTCTGGGCAATGCAGGGGAATTACAGCCTTCTGAGGGTAACCTCTCATACATAACTGCATGCATGGCACCTCAAGAACGTGGATCAGAGTTGCTGATCAAGGAATCTGGAAGAGCTGAGAGGTAAAACGTACCTCTAGTTCCTTGAGTCAGCCTCTGGGTAAGGCTTCACTGAATAAAGAGGTGTTCAGGGACAGGAGTTTCAATATGTGCCTCTGTCCTAATGGGGCTGAGTTAGCCAAGCAATTACCAAAGGAGTAGCCATAGTGAGTAAATTCATTACATAGCATATATAAACTGAAAAACTCTAAATGTTGACAGACCATATGTGAGATTAGTTAGCAGAATTAAAAGGCTTGGTTAAGACTCATCATGTTGAAACGGATACGAGGTTATTATTTTTTGTCTCAATTGGAATAAAAGATATGTGGATGTTGTCAGATATTTTATTTGTCTAGTCTGTTTTGTTTTCTTTACTAGTTTCCAGATTGCTCTATCGTATTATGGCACAATCTAACAATGCCACCAAACAGCTACAAGCCTAGTGACCAGACCAGATGTCTTATTAGGAATAAGGAGGGGAAAGCAAGCAGATTAGTATTTAGTTTGGAGTCTTAGAATTTTTGGAAAGTCATCAGGGAGAGTTCAGCTTAGAATTCTTAGAAAGATTATTTTATAGAAATATTGGGAAGAAATCTCTAATAAATAAAGCTCTCTACCAGCAGAATGAAGTGACATTGCTAAACAATGAGCTCTTGTCACCAGAAGTATTCCACCTGAGGCTAAAAGAACCAAAAAAAGATTATATTACAGGATCTGCATGGATCCTTCCAAGCCACAGATTCCAAGATAATGATACTTTTTGCTCGTAAATTAATGAATTATTTTTGGAGCCTGAAGTCACTTTGATAATTTACTAAATAAGTTTAAGAAACAGTCCCACTGTGAGCTGTTCATCTGAGATGAAGTCTCCCATGGTAGAGGGTGAGAGTAGAAAGTCAGGGAATGTGAGCTGGGAAGTCAGGACACCTGGGTTCTGACCCAGGCTTGGATGATACCTGTGTAAGCTGCACTTAACTACTGATGGTTTGAAGATCCCTGGCTACAAAATGCTGCAATGTTTATCACTGTGGTGTCCTTAGTTTTAAATTTTATGATTTCTATGAATGTGCAGCTGTCAGCTCTTGTATTCCTCATCTAACCATCTGCCTTAGTTGATTCACTATCATCCTCTTGGAACCAATTAATCAGTGAAGCCATGTGAAATTATGCCCTGAGTTAATTTCAATTGATACATACATTTTTAAATGCATCCTTACTGTGATTTTTAATCAAGCAAAAGAAGTATCACATCTACATGTGTCTTCAAGAAGACTAATGGTGTATCTTAAAGTATAGATTGGCCTGATACACCAGTATTAATGTAATAGATTTTTAAATTATAGTTATTTAATACTTATGGAATTTGCCAGCCATGGAAATTTAATAATCAAGGAGAAATGTATACCCAAACACAAAAATGTGCATAGAAACAAAAATCAGAAAATGGATGTTTATTTCTGACTCCCTAATTCTGAATAAGATCTTAATGTTTTAGGGTAAAATTAACACTTCCTAAAGATATAATGTTCACAGTTATTAAAAAACAGAACTATATGCATCTTCAACACTGCCTTTTTAGTCATATTTCTTTGAAGATAAAACTGAATATCTGATTTTGTTAAGAAAGGACATGAATTGTGTGTGTGTTAATTGCTCAGTAGTGTCCAGCTCTTTGTGACCCCATGGACTAGAGCCTGCCAGGCTCCTCTTTCCTTGGAATTCTCCAGGCAAGAATACTGGAGTGGGTTGCCATTTCCTTCTCCAGGGGATCTTCCCGGCCCAGGGTTTGACCCTGGCTCTCCTGCATTGCAGACGGATGCTTTACCATCTGAGCTATTAGGTAATTAGAAATACTCAACATTGATCAAATCCTGTTATGGCTTAATTTGGGCCTGTCTTACATGTGCTGTATTTTACAAAATGAAATTATTACATGAAAAGTACTGATCAACTCTAATTCTTGAGAAATTTGTGCATGTTTATGGATAATATTTTATTGTCAGAGTTGGGAAGATCCTTCTAAAAATCAAGATATTCTTCACTTCATTTTTTGGGAAACAAGCTTTTACATTCAAATCTTTAATTACATACTGATTATTTTTCATTGCATATTATAATTTTGGACTCGTGCGTAACTTTATAAATTCACTTGACTTTATCCATTATGGAAATAATAATAGAAGGTCTACTAGACATTTCCAAGTCACTGATATTGCAAATTACTGCCCTAAACTATAAACTCAAGTTCCTTGGTTATTTAGAGTTTGGAAAGATTAACTTGGCTTCAGAGGAAATATTCTAGTAGCAAAAATTTGATGTTTCAGGTACTTGAATTGCTTACTTTTCTTAATTACAACATTTAGTGCAATGGCAATTATGTGGAAATAATAATTGCCTGTAATGTAGTCCTGCCCCAGTGAGCAAGAGAAAGAAATTAACACTTACTGTGTGTGAGCCTTATTAATTGCTATATCATATTGGGGGGAAAATCTACTTTGGTCTTGTTTTCCTAGAGTGGTTTATTATATGCAGAAGAATAGTAAACTGTAAAATAATCCTAAAATATACTTTACAAAAAAGTAACAGGCATGCACATGTTTGTTAATGAAAGTAGGGGCAGAAAATATCCTAAATAATCAAAGAATAAAATGTTTCTAGATGAATAATGAAAACAGCTCTGATGCCAAAAGGTTATTACTTCCATTCATTTTGATCTTTACATTTTGTGAAGATCATATCCATAATCTCATGTTAATGGCTAAAACTGTATTGTAATTATTGTATGTAGTTAATAGTGTAACATCATCAGAAGAATGTGAAATATATTTTAATGATAACTATGTATTTAATATGCTAGGCACTAGACCTAAGATAATAATGGTGGCGTTTCTGAGCTACTATCTTTTTTCAGTGTTTAATAAAACAAGGAAAAGTCTATTCGATCTAAATTGCCTCTTCCCTTTTTGCTTGAAGGTTTCAAATAAATTGCCTCTAGGCCCAAGGAATTTAAGAATTCCCCAATGCTTTGAACTGGACAGTAACTTCCTAGAACCTTAACACTGTATTGCTATATCCAGAAGTGTCTTGAAGTTTCATAAGATTGTAGATTAAATATAAAAAGTGTGAGCTGAAGTTTGTTGTAACATTTTTTTTAAGGCAAAATGTACATAATATAAAATTTGCCATTTTGCCATTTTCAATTGAAGAGTTCAGTGACCCTAAGTATATTCATATTGTTATGCAACTATTACCAGTGACCATCCCCAGATTTTCCTCAAGAGAATGCACGCATCTACACGCATCAAACAATAATTCCCCATTCGCTTCTTCCTTTAGTCCCTGGTAACATTCTGCCTTCTGTTTTATGAATTTGGCCACCCCAGTGCCTCATATAAGTGAAGTTATACAACATTTGTCTTTTGTGTCTGACCGACCTCACTTAGCCTGTTTTCAAGGCTCATATACATTGTAGCACATATCACAATTTCGTTCTTTTTTAAGGATGAATACTACTCCATTCTATTTATATGCCATATTTTGTTTACTCTTCCATTTCTGATGTTTCCACCTTTTGTAGTGCTTTCTTAATTAATATCTATTTTCTTGCCTATCACAGCACCTAGCACATTATAGGCTCACTAAACACTAAATATTTATTGAATGAATAAACATGCTAAAAGTTCAGGTTTCTTCAGCCATCAGCAATTTTATCCTGAAGGTATATTGTTTTTAGACAGATGTTTTTCATTTGGCATTTTTGGAAGAAAAACAACAATACAACCAAAAAAAACCCCCATCATTTGCTAAGCATGAGATGCCACTTATGTGCTAGCTGAAATCCCATGGCTCCACCTCCACCTCTAGTTACTCCTGTGACTTCAAATTATGCACAACTTTAACTAGATGTGTGTGACTTCAACTCACCAACAGCTGAGCAGCCTGATTTCCCAGATCTTCCCTAAGATGCATGTAGAAACCCACTTGGCACCCACTCATGAACAACTTGACATTGGGAGAGAGTTACCAATCATGGGGTCATTCTTGACCAATTGGCAAAAGGGGCAAGAGAATATTTATTTTGTGATATCAAAAAATCACCTGCTTTGTGATATCACCTGCTAGGCTGACATACAGTAGCTTACTATTGAGAGTTACTAAGACTCTGACTATCTGAAAGATTGAGATGAACTGTAGGTAGGAAGTGAGGCATTTTATGTTATCTAACATCCTTGGAGAAATTAGTGCCACGTTAAACATTCAAATGGAGAAGGCGATGGCACCCCACTCCAGTACTCTTGCCTGGAAAATCCCATGGATGGAGGAGCCTGGTAGGCTGTAGTCCATGGGGTGGCTAAGAGTCGGACACGACTGAGCGACTTCACTTTCCCTTTTCACTTTCATGCATTGGAGAAGGAAATGGCAACCCACTCCAGTGTTCTTGCCTGGAGAATCCCAGGGACTGGGGAGCCTGATGGGCTGCCGTCTATGGGGTCGCACAGAGTCGGACACGACTGAAGTGACTTAGTAGTAGTAGTAGTAGTAGTAGTAGTAAACATTCAAAAGACACTGGAGACATGGTCCACATCATATTCCTGCCTAATTGGCCTGTTGTGTTTCTAAAAAAAAGGTAGAACTGAATGGATTGTAGAAGATGACAGCAAGTTGCTCTAAACTTAACCACGTGTTAGGCCTATTTGCAGATGGTATGAGAGATGTGCTATTTAAACTACAACAAATAAACAGGACCTTGGTAGGCAGATACTGATCTAAAAAAGGTGTTTTCCTCAATTCTCATTAGTAAAATGAATCAAAGGCTCTTTGCTTTTACTTGAGTCTATATAGCAGACACAATCACTCCCTCATCCTGGAGACAACATTTATGCATTTGTTGAAAAGAAAATCCCACTCAGTTTAGTTCAGTCGCTCAGTCATGTCCAACTCTTTGTGACACCAGGCTTCCCTGTCCATCACCAACTCCTGGACCTTACTCAAACTCATGTCGAGTTGGTGATGCCATTCAACCATCTCATTCTCTGTCATCCCCTTCTCCTCCTGCCTTCAATCTTTCCCAGCATCGGGGTCTTTTCCAGTGAGTCAGTTCTTTGCATCAGGTGGCCAAAGTATTGGAATTTCAGCTTCAACATCAGTCCTTCCAATGAATATTCAGGACTGATTTCCTTTAGGATGGACTGGTTGGATCTCCTTGCTGTCCAAGGGACTCTCAAGGGTTTTATCCAACACCATAGTTCAAAAGCATCAATTCTTCAGTGCTCAAGACTTTCTTTGTAGTCCAACTCTCACATCTATGCATGACTGCTGGAAAAACCATAGCTTTGACTAGATGGACTTTTGTTGGCAAAGTAATGTCTCTGCTTTTTAATATGCTGTCTAGGTTGGTCATAGCTTTTCTTCCAAGGAGCAAGTGTCTTTTAATTTCATGGCTGCAATCACCATCTGCAGTGACTTTGGAGCCCCCAAAAATAAAGTCTCTCACTGTTTCCATTATTTCCCCATTTATTTCCCATGAAGTGAATACCACTGTATTCATGACATTGCTAGTTGGATTTGGTTACTAGGAAGTGACAATTAGATATATCCTAAAAAAACACACACACACAGGTGGCACCCTCAACACTCTGACTGGGAATCTTAGATTGCCCAGTTCATAAGGTGTATTTTCTACTTCACATTACTGCAGGTGACAGTATTGCTTTAACTCTCTGTCATGATATAAAAATCCCCTTTCCTCAATCTCCATAGGATTCTCACTCTTTATTTTTTAAATCTTTATTGGAGTATAGTTGCTTTACAACATTGTTAGTTTGTTAATGAGCAAAGCGAATCCATTATACATACACATGTATCTACTCTTTTATAGATTCTTGTCCCATATAGGCCATTACAGAATATTGAGCAGAGTACTCTTGCTATACAATAGGTCCTTATTAGTTACCTATTTTATATATAGTAGCGTGCATATGTCAAACCCAATCTCCCAATTTATCCCTCCCCCCACTTTCTCCCTTGGTAAACATAAGTTTTCTATATCTGTGACTCTGTTTCTGTTTTGTAAATAAGTTCATTTGAACCATTTTTTTTTAGATCCCACATTTAAGTGATATCGTATGATATTTGTCTTTCCCTTTTTAACCTACTTCACTCAGCATGGCAATCTCTAGGTCCATCATGTTGTTGCAAATGGCCTTACTTCATTTTTTATGGTTGAATAGTATTCCATTGCATATATTACCACATCTTCTTTACTGTTCCTCTGTTGATGAACATTTAGATTGCTTCCAGGTTCTGGCTATTATAAATAGTACTGCAGTGAACATTGGAGGTACATATATATCTGTTTAAAATTATAGTTTTCTCCATGTATATGCCTGGTAGTGGAATTGCTAGGTCATATGGGATTTCTGCTTTATTGACTCTGCCAAAGCCTTTGACTGTGTGGATCACAATAAACTGTGGAAAATTCTTCAAGAGATGGGAATACCAGACCACCTGACCTGCCTCTTGAGAAACCTATATGCAGGTCAGGAGCAACGGTTAGAACTGGACATGGAAAAACAGACTGGTTCCAAAGAGGAAAAGGAGTACGTCAAGGCTGTATATTGTCACCCTGCTTATTTAACTTCTGTGCAGAGTACATCATGAGAAACGCTGGACTGGAAGAAGCACAAACTGGAATCAAGATTGCCGGGAGAAATATCAATAACCTCAGCTATGCAGATGACACCACCCTTATGGCAAAAAGAGAAGAGAAACTAAAGAGCCTCTTGATGAAAGTGACAGTGGAGAGTGAAAAAGTTGGCTTAAAGCTCAACATTCAGAAAATGAAAATCATGGCATCTGGTCCTATAACTTCATGGGAAATAGATGGGGAAACAGTGGCTGACTTTATTTTTGGGGGCTCCAAAATCACTGCAGATGGTGACTGCAGCCATGAAATTAAAAGATGCTTACTCCTTGGAAGGAAAGTTATGACCAACCTAGATAGCACACTGAAAAGCAGAGACATTACTTTGCCAACAAAGGTCCGTCTAGTCAAGGCTATGGTTTTTCTAGTGGTCATGTATGGATGTGAGAGTTGGACTGTGAAGAAAGCTGAGTGCCGAAGAATTGAGGCTTTTGAACTGTGGTGTTGGAGAAGACTCTTGAGAATTCCTTGGACTGCAAGGAGGTCCAACCAGTCCATCCTAAAGGAGATCAGTCCTGGGTGTTCATTGAAAGGACTGATGTTGAAGCTGAAACTCCAATACTTTGGCCACCTCATGTGAAGAGTTGACTCACTGGAAAAGACTCTGATGCTGGGAGCGATTGGGGGCAGGAGGAGAAGGGGACAGAGGATGAGTTGGCTGGATGGCATTACCTACTTGAAGGACATGAGTTTGAGTAGACTTAGGGAGTTGGTGATGGACAGGGAGGCCTGGTGTGCTGCAATTCATGGGGTCGCAAAGAGTCGGATATGACTGAGTGACTGAACTGAACTGAACTGATGGTAGTTCTATTTCTATCTTTTTAAGGAATGTCCACACTATTCTCCATAGTAACAGAACAAGTTTACATTCACTTGTAGGAGGGTTCCCTTTTCTCCACACTCTCTCCCGCATTTATTGTTTGTGGATTTTTTTGGTGATGGTTCTGATTGCTGTGAGATGGTACCTCATTATAGTTTTGATTTGCATTTCTCTTAGAATTAGTGATGCTGCACATTTCTTTATGTGCATCTTGGCCATCTGTATATCTTCTTTTGAGATCTTCTCTCTTCTTTTTCTTACTGGCAGCTGCCATTAGGCTTCTTACAACAGCCTTTTTTTAAAAGCACCTTTGGCTTTTCCTAACACTTTCCTCATTTCCCTTTTAACCCTGGCCACTGCCTGGTTCCAGTATTCCATTCCCAGGTTTTGGATTTTTGGTTATGGCAGCATACGTCTTTCAGGACCATAGTCTGTGTTAGATGTCTATTACTACATAATAAAATTACTACATAGTCTGTGTTAGATATCTATTACTACATAATAAAATAGTAATATCTATTACTACATACTAAAATTGCCTCAAAATTTAGCTGATTATAATCCATAAAATTATCTTAGTTTCCATGTTTCAAATTCCAGTTTCAAATTTCCATGAAATCTGGAAGCAGCTTAGCTGGGAAGCTCTGACTGAGTCTCTTATGTGGCTGTGGTTAACACCAGCCAGGCCTGCAATTTTCTAAATAGTGACTGGTGCTGAGAAACTGCTTCCAGGGAGATCATGGGTCAATGGCCTTTCATGGAGTCTAGCCTAAAGAAATCATCTCTGATGCATGCAGAATTTAAAAGATTGTCACACAAAAATGAATTATTTCTGTGTGAGAAAAAAGCATTTCACAACTTTATCACAAATTTTTCTCATAATGTGGGTTCTTATTATTTCCAATAGTGATATGAGACGATGGAAGTTAATGACATGGTACATATTATTTTATGTTTTACAAAGGGAAGAAATCAAGATTCAAAGAGGTTAAGTAATTTTCATAAGAGAGATCAAATTGATAGGGCCTGAAAATAGATTGCTATATTTGGTAACTGTGAAATCAGCTTTCCTAGTAACTGATTCATCATTCATTGTCTCATCAGATTTAAAGAGCTTGTTCTAATTTTTGTACACTTAATTTGATACTCTTATATAACTTCTTATTAAAGTTTAATTACTTATTGAAGATGAAAGCTCAGCTTGACTTCACAGTGATCTTTCCTTATCCACCAAACTGATTTATCATTTGAGAGCTATATTTTAAATTAAAATGAAATTAAAACTCAAATCAAAAAAGTTATGAGCGCTCCTATTTTTTTTCCTTTAAAAGGGAAATTTAATCAGTTTTAGGTCAGTAAATATTCAAACTTTAATTGTTTATGCTCATAAATGTACACAAAGGGGTCCTCTTGACAGAGTGCATACTTAGAATTAAGTCAATTAGTATAATATAGAGTGGCACGATATGCCAGGCATTTGAATTTACCAATCTATGGGATTATTTCAAGACGGACATTTAAGATCACATGTTGGCCTCTATCCATGGGAAAAAATCCCTTGAAATGACCAAATCAATACAGAATAAGCAAAATTATTTTTCAGTGTTGGAAAAAAGGAAAGACACTAGAATTCCTCAAAAGCTTTGAGGTCTTTTGTCGACCACAGTACACAAAGGATTGGATTTAAGGGAATAAAGACTATCTGCGTGTTAAAATAGTCAAAGGATGGACTCTGAGGAAATAAGCACATAACATTCCCCCAGTAGAAGCCCAGATTTAAAAAAAATAGCAGTCTGTAAATTATCAGGAAAAAGTGTATATTCGTAAATGGCTGTCTAGAGGACAAACTGGTACATTTGGGTGGACACATCTGCAATACTGATGTATCAAAAGCTTGAAAATTTGAAAACCTTTTGACTAAATTTCCTGACCAATATAAAACAGTGAATGTTTATTGTAACATTCTTATAGTTTGGAACAATTTTTTTAAAAACTTAAATTTCCACAAATAGAATATCAATTAGATAAATCGCTGTAAATTGATACAACTTGCCACACAACCAGAGTATAAATCTAACTGGGCAAATATGAAGAGTATCTGACTTTAAGTGTTTAGTAGGATCAGTCTTTGTATTTCTGTGTGTGTGTATGTGTATGTGTGTGTGTGTACCTGAGCCTGCCCACCATCTATTGAAACAGTGACTTTTATAGCAGATTGTAAAGTAAAAATAGCAGATTATAAAACAACTTATAGCATGACCTTAAATTTATTTAAATATATTTTTAATTGCCTAATAGAATAATAGCAAAATATGAAGACTAGTTACCTTTAATTTATGGGAGTTATAAAGAATTTTCTGATAATTAGCAGTCATTTCTAGTTATTTTTCCCTATGTATTTAACTCAAGTATAAACAAATAGAATTTCTTTTTTAATTCTGTGACTTTTATATTTCAAAAATAAAATACGGTGCATAAATCATAGTATATTACAAAGCTGTGCACTCCTTGCTCTTGATAAACTAGGACGTGCTCTTCCATAAGCAGATCCAGGAGGGGAAAATGCACCATCTCATCTGAAGGATGCAAACGTATTTAGTCAAACAAGAAACTGGCTCATTTGAGAGTTTATAGCAAACAAGGACAGAAAGTAGTTTGCATAATTTTCTTATGCTCCTTTTATAGTGTTTATCTTTTATAAGGCTCTTTGGAACAGTTGCTAGCCACCTGTCAATAATGTGGCCTTTTATAGACTCAACCTTTTATTGTTCTCATGCCCTTGACATATAAAAAAAACAACCTTAGAAGGAGTCCATGTTGAATATGGTGGGCAACATACTAATTTTAAATTTAAAAGACTGTCTTTTGTAGACTGAAAGAAAGAGAGAGTTTTGAATGACATGAAGAGAATAGGCATGCTATGCAATCCTCTTTAGCAGGAATAAAAATAAATTCGTTATTTTATAAACATTTTTTGAAAGTTAGTTAAGAATCATATTTAAAGCCCTAGCCAGTGGAAAACTAAGCCACATAGAATTCATTTAAAGTTGTTGTAGCAATTTTGCATAATTTTGCATCAGTTCCAAGTGAAAATATTTGGATTGTGAATCCAACAATTACATAAATATTTTGTATATGTAAACAGTTGTTGAAACTTCTTTTTGCTGGAATAAGACATCCAGTGTTTTTTCTCAATTTACATAAAATCTGTCAAGCTAAGTTTTCTACATGTATTTATTGACCTGCATCCTAAAAGCACTTTGCATGATACTGAATGAACACAGTCCTATAAATCTGTATGCAGGAATACATTTCCATTCATAAAGGAATATTATCCAAGCCCTTAAGTAAAAAGCTACCTACTTTTTATTTTGTACAATTAGATTCCTAGTTCTCTGAATATAATCATGAACAAGAACAATAAATGAAGCAAGTTTCAAACCAATGTAAATTCTTTCTACTCTTGTTAAAAAATAAAAAACCAAACATCCTGATACACAAACACAACATTTCAAACACCACCATTTCCCACTCTTAGTCACATAAGATGTGGAGCTACAATTTAATATTTATGCAGAGAAATATGAATTAAAAATATCACATTCTCATATTGTATTTGGGAGACAACTTCATGTTCTCCTGGATAGAATTTGAATGTTGTGCTTTCAAATTGCACTTCAAAATATTTGTAGTTCTTCAAACATGGTAGCTAACTGGGCTGACAGTTCTTAGCTGCCAAGAACAATCTTAGATGTAGTCCCCTTTCTGTTCAATGTGTGATTGTTTTAATAGTACGTGGAGGACAGAGGTAGATAGCTCTTTATCAGGAAAACATTGGTGAAGATGTGGTTTTTCAATTGGACACAAATGTAATACCCAAGGTGCAATGAGAAGATAATAAAACAGGTAAGATAGCCTGCAAAGTGAATGAGCTTTACTTAAGTTCAATTGTGATTACATTGCCACCTCTACTTACACTGGTGCCCTCATGCATTTATTTTCCTTTAGCCTAGTGAGTATTTTTATAGATCTCTAGAATTTTCTTGGGGTATCTCCTGGTTCTCAGTGTAAATATACTGGGAATAAAATAAACCCAACAATGTTATCTATAACTAAATGATTAATAGGAATCTATGATACTATTTTTGGAATGAAAATTGAATTTGTATATAGAATATATGCTCTTTCTAGTTTTCTAAGTAAACTTTAGAAATATTTATTATCAGTATGTATGAAATAGTGTAGACATTTCCTTGAACTCAATTTTTTTCCTGTTGGCATTGATATTGAACATGTAATGCTAAGTCATTTCAGTCATGTTCAACTCTTTGTAGTGCTTTGGACTATAGCTCACCAGGCTCCTCTGTCTATAGAATTCTCCAGGCAAGAATACTTCAGTGGGTCACCTTGCCCTCCTCTGGGGGATCTTCCCGACCCAGGGACTGAATCCATGTCTCTTAAGTCTCCTACGTTGGCAAGTGGGTTTTTTACCACTGGCACCACCTGGGAAGCTCTAAGCATGTAACTAATGCCTTGAATAAAAAGATCTACAAAACAAAGTCTCTCTTTCCTGAACAAAATAATTGAGGACATTCATTCAGAAGCCAGCCATGAAAATTAGAGAGGTATGATCAAGCCAAATTTGACAAAAATATGCAGAGTTCTATTGTTAAGGAGCCATAGAACCAGTCTAATGTGATAAACAGATATTGTCAAACTATTATTTAGTAAATTAACTGAAACTGTAGTAAACATGATGTGAGAAACATGCAGGGCTTTACCCATCTTTATTTATCTAGAGTAACTTTCAAACTTAATAGTTAACTAGTAGTGTGTATTTCTGCTTCCTAAGTTGAGATGGTTTGTTTTTTAATAAGTGTGTTCGCTTACTCAATAATCACATACAAACTTAAAGCCAGTTAACATTTTGTATAATCAGATGTCTTAATAAAATACTTTCATCAATTAGTTGAAGCATACCCATTAGTAGTAGTGCAACCTACCTAAGGAGTACAATGAAATATTCAAGTGGCAAATCTGTAACTTCTATTTTTACTTGGAGGATAAAAGACTAACTTCTTAATAGTCCTAATCTGATTTGGTCTATTCATTCTAATTTCATATTTATATCAAGAATTAAAAAACAATGAATTATTAAGGAGTTCTCCTGAATTATACCTGGGTTTTATACTTTGAGTTAGTTCAAGACTCTTACATTTTGAAATTTAGATTTAATGGTATGTAACTCATTTTGACTGTGTAGATCACAATAAACTGTGGGAAATTCTGAAAGACATGGGAATACCAGACCACCTGACCTGCCTCTTGAGAAACCTATATGCAGGTCAGGAAGCAACAGTTAGAACTGGACATGCAACAGACTGGTTCCAAATAGGAAAAGGAGTACATCAAGGCTGTATATTGTCACCCTGCTTATTTAAATTATATGCAGAGTACGTCATGAGAAACACTGGGGTGGAAGAAGCACAGGCTGGAATCAAGATTGCTGGGAGAAATATCAATAACCTCAGCTATGCAGATGACACCACCCTTATGGCCGAAAGTGAAGAGGAACTAAAAAGCCTCTTGATGAAAGTGAAACTGGAGAGTGAAAAAGTTAGCTTAAAGCTCAACATTCAGAAAATGAAGATCATGGCACACCAGGGAGGCCTGGCGTGCTGCGATTCATGGGGTCGCAAAGAGTCGGACATGACTATGCGACTGAACTGAACTCATAACTTGATGGTCCAATATAAATGTGTCTTTATGTGCTGTGTTTAGGTTGAGAAATAAAGATTACTGTTGTTCGGGTACAATAAGGAAAATGAGTAGATAGCAAAGATGTATGTAAGTAACTAAAATTATATATATATATATACATATATGTATATATATATATATATATATATATATCACTATGTTCCCTTGAGAAGAGTCCCATATTCTGATTCTCAAACTGGTTATTTAGAAAATCTCTAAGCGAGCATCAACAGATTTCTAAATACGTATTTTCCTTTGATAAGTTGAAAGTAATATTAAAATACTATCAGGTAGTCTATGTTTAAAAATGTAATAGATTCATTGATCTTCTTGGCTCATTAAGTTTTGACATCAGTACTGTGGGAGGACTGTTTCCATAAATGTATTTTAACTCTGGACTGGAAGAAACACAAGCTGGAATCAAGATTGCCAGGAGAAATATCAATAACCTCAGATATGCAGATGATACCACCCTTATGGCAGAAAGTGAAGAGGAACTCAAAAGCCTCTTGATGAAAGTGAAAGTGGAGAGTGAAAAAGTTGGCTTAAAGCTCAACATTCAGAAAATGAAGATCATGGCATCCGGTCCCATAACTTCATGGGAAATAGATGGGGAAACATTGGAAACAGTGTCAGACTTTATTTTGGGGGGCTCCAAAATCACTGCAGATGGTGACTGCAGCCATGAAATTAAAAGACACTCCTTAGAAGGAAAGTTATGACCAACCTAGATAGCATATTCAAAAGCAGAGACATTACTTTGCCAACAAAGGTCTGTCTAGTCAAGGCTATGGTTTTTCCAATGGTCATGTATGGATGTGAGAGTTGGACTGTGAAGAAAGCTGAGCGCCGAAGAATTGATGCTTTTGAACTGTGGTGTTGGAAAAGACTCTTGAGAGTCCCTTGGACTGCAAGGAGATCCAACCAGTCCATTCTGAAGGAGATCAGCCCTGGGATTTCTTTGGAAGGAATGATGCTAAGCTGAAACTCCAGTACTTTGGCCACCTCATGCAAAGAGTTGACTCTTTGGAAAAGACTCTGATGCTGGGAGGGATTGGGGGCAGGAGGCGAAGGGGACCACAGAGGATGAGATGGCTGGATGGCATCACTGACTCGATGGACGTGAGTCTGAGTGAACTCCGGGAGTTGGTGATGGACAGGGAGGCCTGGCGTGCTGCGATTCATGGGGTCGCAAAGAGTTGGAAAGGACTGAGCAACTGAACTGAACTGAACTTAAACCCCTTATTACATATGTATATGAAGTTGATAAAGTAATGATATGGGTATGCCACATATCAAATTCTTATTTTCATGCAACTGTGATTAGTTAGCATAATATTTTCAGTCAATCTCTTTTCTATTTACAACTCCACTATCCCATTTGTAATGAAGCTAACATCTTCCCAAGTTGTAAACATCCTCCTAGTTAAACAAAATTAAATGTTTAAATAGAAGCACATTCTTCATATCTCATTCTTTGTAGATTATTTTTGTACCAGAGTATTTAAGTCTCAAGCTCTAAAATCTAGGATAAATCATAAAAATAAAAGTCAGAACTGGAATCTGAAATCAAAGATGGTTTACTTATTCATTTAAGATGTGACCTTGGCAAGTGACTCCTCCTTGGCACTGTTTTCTTCATCCATAGAGTGAACCTGCTAGCCTAGTTTAGTGGTTTTTTACTTTTCAGACAGAAGCCTCTTCTCAAACAATACATATATATAATCTCAACATGTATAAAAGTGAATGATAATAATGGAGCTTTTCTTAGGGAAGAAGCCATGAGGAAGGAGGACAGTGGGGTGGGGCTGAGTGACCCGGGAGTCCAACCCTGTATGCTGCCTGTCCCCTTCCCACAAAACCTACTGAAGATGCTCTCAGTTCAGTTCAGTTCAGTCGCTCAGTCATGTCCGAGTCTTTGTGACCCCATGAACTGCAGCATGCCAGGCCTCTCTGTCCCTCACTAACTCCCGGAGTTCACCCAAACCCATATCCATTGAGTCGGTGATGCCATCCAACCATCTCATCCTCTGTTGTCCCCTTCTCCTCCTTCCCTCAGTCTTTCCCAGCATCAGGGTCTTTTCCAATGAGTCAGCTCTCTGCATCAGGTGGCCAAAGTACTGGAGTTTCAGCTTCAACATTAGTCCTTCCAATGAACACCCAGGACTCATGTCCTTTAGGATGGACTGGTTGGATCTCCTTGCAGTCCAAGGGACTCTCAAGAGTCTTCTCCAACACCACAGTTCAAAAGCATCAATTCTTTGGCATTCAGCTTTCTTCATAGTCCAACTCTCACATCCATACATGACCACTGGAAAAACCATAGCCTTGACTAGACAGACTTTGTTGCCAAAGTAATGCCTCTGCTTCTTAATATGCTGTCTAGGTTGATCATAACTTTTCTTCTAAGAAGCAAGTGTCTTTTAATTTCATGGCTGCAGTCACCATCTGCAGTGATTTTGGAGCCCCCCAAAAATAAAGTCTGACACTGTTTCCACTGTCTCCCCATTGGTTTGCCATGAAGTGATGGAACTGGATGCCATGATCTTAGTTTTCTGAATGCTGAGCTTTAAGCCAACTTTTCAGTCTCCTCTTTCACTTTCATCAAGAGGCTCTTTAGTTCTTCTTCACTTTATGCCATAAGGGTGGTGTCATCTGCATATCTGAGATTATTGATATTTCCCCCGGCAATCCTGATTCCAGCTTCTGCTTCCTCTAGCCCAGCATTTCTCATGATGTACTCTGCATATAAGTTAAATAAGCAGGGTGACAGTATAAAGCCTTGATGTACTCCTTTTCCTCTTTGGAACCAGTCTGTTGTTCCACGTCTAGTTCTGTTGCTTCCTGACCTGCATATAGGTTTCTCAAGAGGCAGGTCAGGTGGTCTGGTATTCCCATCTCTTGAAGAATTTGCCACTGTTTATTGTGATACACACAGTCAACGGCCTTGGCATAGTCAATAAAGCAGAAACAGATGTTCCTCTGGAACATGTTCTTCTCTTGCTTTTTCCATGATCCAGCGGATGTTGGCAATTTGATCTCTGGTTCCTCTGCCTTTTCTAAAACCAGTTTTAACATCTGGAAGTTCATGGTTCATGTATTGTTGTAGCCTGGCTTGGAGAATTTTGAGCATTACTTTACTAGCGTCTGAGATGAGTGCAATTGTGTGGTAGTTTGAGCATTCTTTGGCATTGTTTTTTCTTTGGGATTGGAATGAAAGCTGACTTTTTCCAGTCCTGTGGCCACTGCTGAGTTTTCCAAATTTGCTGGCATATTGAGTGCAGCACTTTCACAGCATCATCTTTCAGGATTTGAAATAGCTCCACTTGAATTCCTTCACCTCCACTAGCTTTGTTCATAGTGATGCTTCCTAAGGCCCACCTGACATCACATTCCAGGATGTCTGGCTCTAGGTGAGTGTGAGTAATCACACCTTCATGATTATCTGGGTCATGAAGATCTTTTTTGTACAGTTCTTCTGTGTATTCTTGCCACCTCTTCTTAATATCTTATACTTCTGTTAGGTCCATACCGTTTCTGTCCTTTATTGAGCCCATCTTTGCATGAAATGTTCCCTTGTTATCTCTAATTTTATTGAAGAGATCTCTAGTCTTTCCCATTCTATTGTTTTCCTCTATTTCTTTGCATTGATCACTGAAGAAGGCTTTCTTATCTCTCCTTGCTATTCTTTGGATCTCTGCATTCAAATGAGTATATCTTTCCTTTCTCCTTTGCTTTTCGCTTCTCTACTTTTCACAGCTATTTGTAAGGCCTCCTCAGACAGCCATTTTGCTGTTTTGCATTTCTTTTTCGTGGGGATGGTCTTGCTCTCTGTCTCCAGTACAGTGTCATGAACCTCCGTCCATAGTTCATCAGGCACTCTATCAGATCTAGTCCCTTAAATCTCTTTCTCACTTCCACTGTATAGTCATAAGGAATTTGATTTAGGTCTTACCTGAATGGTCTAGTCTACATCAAATAGTTCCTCAGATGCCATAGATGGATTTTGAAAATAATGTGATTATATGATTTTTACATTTCTTTAAAATTCCAAAATAATGTGATCTCAATTACATAAATTGATATTTGTCTGTTAAAGCCCTGAGAATCCTATCTTTAAAAAACAAATGATATATGCAAATATAAGTTGATTTTAATCTATGATAAGAAGGATTCTAAGGTTAAGAGCCCACAACTCATATTAAATCCTCTGACTTAAGTATTCCATAAAATTGCTTCATAATGTCACCACATAATTCGTATTTAGGAAATGAATACATTAATAAAATGCGAAGTCACCCTTTAAGATGCAGAAAATTACAAAAAGTCTTTTAGTTAAATTTTTATTCTCTTGTCCATCTGTACATTTTACTGTGGAGATGAGAAAGAAAAATTTTTTTGGTAAACTTAAAGGCAGAATGTGCTATAAAATGAAGATTCTTCACTCCCAGTTTTGGTTACCAGAAAGAGAACACTTCTGCCAACACATGTGTACAACTAATAGATTCTTGAGGTCATAGGAAGTAGAGCAATGGAAAATGAGGGAGAAGAGAACACATTGTACAAAATAGTTAATTGCTCAGGAAAAAAAAAAAAAAAAGCCTGCAGGAGACATGGTTCTTCATAAGCTGTCATTTTCTTTGCCAGTTCCTGAAATGCATGTGATGGATGTAAGGCAAGGGGAACAGGTTTTCACTGTGACTAGTTTCTGGTGACCTTTATGAGCAAGGGTTCTCTTCTACCTCACATTAAGACAATGCATAAAATTAAGTTTTCAGTAATCCCAAAAGGACTCAAAGTTAACCTGTCCCAGCAGTTCCCTTATATAAATTTTGTGGCACAGTTCACCTTCCGCAAGAATAAAGTGTAGATCATTACTTTCCAACAGCGCTGTAAAGAGACCTACTTTACCACACTCCAGGGAAGTTAACGTTCTAGATCTTGAAGTGTCTTTCTGGAACGTGAAGTAATTTGTGGTTTTCTTCTAGTAGCGCTGTTAACTCTTGTATTTTTTTTAGGTCCGTGGGGCCGATGCATGGGAGACGGATGTGGCCCAGGAGGCATTCAGACCCGGGCTGTATGGTGTGCACATGTGGAAGGATGGACAACGTTGCATACAAACTGCAAGCCAGCCGAGAGACCCAGTAACCAGCAGAATTGTTTCAAAGTCTGTGACTGGCACAAAGAGTTGTACGACTGGAGGCTGGGCCCGTGGAATCAGTGTCAGCCGGTGATTTCAAAAAGCCTGGAGAAACCCCTGGAGTGCGTTAAGGGAGAGGAAGGCATTCAGGTGCGGGAGATAACGTGCATCGAGAAAGAGAAAGATGTCCCTGCGGAGGATATCATCTGTGAGTACTTCGAGCCCAAGCCGCTCCTGGAGCAGGCCTGCCTCATCCCCTGCCGGCAGGACTGCATCGTGTCCGAGTTTTCCACCTGGTCGGAATGCTCCAAGACGTGCGGCAGCGGGCTGCAGCACCGGACGCGTCACGTGGTGGCGCCCCCCCAGTTCGGCGGCTCGGGGTGCCCGAACCTGACGGAGTTTCAGGTGTGCCAGTCCGGCCCCTGCGAGGCCGAGGAGCGCATGTACAGCTTGCAGGTGGGGCCCTGGAGCACGTGCTCGATGCCCCACTCGAGACAAGTGAGACAGGCCAGGAGACGGGGGAAGAGTAAAGAGCGGGACAAGGACCGAGGGAAAGGGGTAAAGGATCCAGAGGCCCGTGAACTGATCAAGAAGAAGAGAAACAGAAACAGGCAGAACCGCCAAGAGAACAAATACTGGGACATCCAGATTGGATACCAGACCAGAGAGGTTATGTGCACGAACAAGACAGGGAAAGCTGCGGATTTGAGGTAAGGTATCTCTCTGTCAAGACCACGCGTTAGAGAGTATTTGAGACCTGTGGTTGGAAGTCCTGAAATTCGTCTGTGTGTCCACCTAGGGGAAGCCACCCCCAAGGGGGTCATTTTTCATTTTAAGGAACTTATATGTTTGTGGGTTTCCTGAAGTTATTTTTGTTTTGTTCATACTTAGGCACTCTACCACTAGAGTTCATTTAAATTTTTCTGTCAAAATCTAAAGCTTAGGAGATTCTCTATAAGATGATACTGCTGCTTTAAGTCAGCAATGCTGTTTTACACCTATAAGGGGAAAAAAAAAAAAAAGACTTACATAAAGGGCTGGAGTTTAGGAATGTTCAATTCAGGTACTTATTTTAGTGAGACTAAGGCACATTTGCAATTTCTAAGTTTATAGCATTTTCAGAATTACCCTATAAACAAAATCTAAACCACCACCCAGGGAGCTATTTGTAAGAATAATTCCTTTCACATTTTATAAAATGGAATAACTTTCCCCAGAGAAGAAAAGGGGGAACCAGCAGAAAACAAGGTAAGTAGAAGTTATTTAATCATGAGTAGCTTAGTTTAGAAAACATGTAATTAATTGGCTGCATTGTCTAGACAGAAATTATTTGTCAAGTTATCTCTGGGTAAACAAGGACTGTATTATGAAAGACTTTCTCATGTATGATTTATTTCTTGTGAAAATATTCATTGAGGATTATCTGAAGGATATGAGGTTCTCTGGATATTCTAAATTTTGCTCTTGGATAAGCCAGACCATCTGGGAGTGGCTTATCTGAATCATTTGCATAATTGCTTCTTCTGAAATATTTACGCAGCTATGATTTGGAGTGAACTGAGAGAAATTATGGTAACATCACTCAGAATTTTATATCATATTTATTGTAGAAATGACATTGAAAGTGTCATCTGCTCCATCACACAGTCTGTTCTCTTGATTAAAAACACATAAGATAAATTTCACAGAAGTCTCAATCCATGTGCTTCTAGTGAGCATCTGGATCATTTTCCTTATGGCCCCTGGAAATCTTGTAATAGGTCACGTTTTCCTGTTTACTTTGGCTCTTGAGAATATAAATAGGACTGTGTGGCATGCCTATTATTCACTAACCACCACCCCCCACCTACCCCCCTTCCCCGACCCCACCACTGGCTTCTTTTCCTTCTCATCCTGATTATTTTCCTTCATTCTTTTCTGTCTAATGATTTTACTGTCTATGGATTTTGAAAGCTGACCGAAAGCCTTTTTGAAGCAGGATACAATTGAAATAAGTGAGAAAACAGACAATTGATACATCAATTGATGAGAGACAATTTCTCTCATCATAGTGTTGTTCTAGTTACTATTTTTAGGATATTTGCTACTCCCGTTTTTTACTTACACAATAGTATTTTCTTTCAGCCATACAGTAATTTGCTCTTTCTGTCTATTCAGAAGGTGTTTGTCCAACTATTTTTCTGGTCTTGCTAAAGTATACTTCTCCTGCCTTCATTACTCAGGTTCCCTATAACCCCCTGTGTGTGTGTGTGTGTGTGTGTGTGTGTTCACCTCTGATGCTGTCATGTACATTTTCAGTTCAATCTCTGTTTTTTCTTTTCTGACTGACCTTTTCTTGGTGATTTCCTGATCTCTTTTCCTAAAGTATTAGTTGTATTAGTTATTTGGCTCCCACCATTTAATTGAATGAGCCTCCAAGGCAACTTGAGTTTTCTCCTGCTGTCACTGGGTTAATATACTGTAGACATTTAATTTCATGTTGACTACTGAATTAAAAGTATAATTAGAATAGTAGCTACCACTTCATGGAACCTGATATTCCCAACCAGTTATTTGGAAGTAAATAGATTTAAAAATCTGTAGATCTGTCAGGTTCTTATTTCATTAGACATATCGTATCTATTCCAATAAAATGACACTTGCATGTATGTTACAATTTACTTAGTTTATACTAGGCTATAAATGAAACTTTATGTTCAAACAAATTGCTTCATAATATTTCTCTTATTTGAAGACTATACAGACTATATGAATATCTCTGGTTAAGAGAGTTAGTTTTAGTAAAGAAGAGACAACAATTAGATATTTTTCTCATGCATTACACAATATCAGTGAAGCTAATAAAGTGTGAAGAGTAGATGGATAACTCCAACAAAGAACAGGGCCACAGGTGCAAGACTTGATGATTAAAGTGTTTCATCTTATATCAAATTCAGAAACAGTTTCATGATGTAAGAGAATAAAAAGTTATTTAGTAAAGCTAAAAAGTCCTATTACAAAACCTAAATAAACTTAGCTAAATAAATCTAAGAATCTTGGGCAAGCAGTTCATAGCGCAAATAAAAATTTTAGTAGAATTGCTGCTAGAACTTCAAAGCTAAAGATGATAGATTTGCTTTCTGCTTCAAACAGACTAAAATCAATAAGGATGAAAGACGTGAATGAAAGTCCGTCTTTTATGACATTGGGAAACAATCACAGTCGCAAACCATAATTGATAGAGAAGATTTGGCCAATGCAGTGAAATTAGATATAATTAGAGAGGGCAATTAGAGGGACATCATGTTTTTACATCTTTCGTAAGCACTTAAAATCCCTAAGAGTAGCTTGAAATTTCTGAGGTGCCAAGTCCATGACACCTCTTACAATGGCATGAACTGTGTTAGTGAAAGTGCTGTTGGAGCACCCTTGGGTTCTGTTTGAAAACAGAATGACGTAATAGAAGGACTGTATGCCATTATTGCTAAGAAAAGACTATTAGTTTGATAGACTAGGGGATTAAAATTTTGATGACCAGTAGAAGAGAGTTATAAAGCATTACACACACTATGACATAAGGGGCTTCCTTGTGAACCTGTGATTTCCAGCCGGGCCTGAATAGAGTCTTAACCTAGGTAAAGAGTTGTTAGGAAAGTATTAACAAATAGCTTTTCAAGAAACCAAACATATTAAAGGAAATATGGTCTTCTGAATCAAAACCAGAAGTTTAGTGATCGAAGAAGAGTCAAGAAAATAGAATTTTAAAACTGATTTGTCACAGCTCAGAAACGAATTATAAAACAAGAAAGTCAAATTTATATTGCATGCATCAGTAAGTAGAAGATATTCCATGGTACAAGGTGTCAGTGAGATGGAAAACAGTTTAAGAACATCAAGTAAACTCCAATTTAAAAAAAAAAAAAAGATGGTGGATCTGAAAATAAAAGAGACCCCTATATGAAATAATGGGATTCCTCAAAACAAGAAAAAAAAAATAGATCAGAAAAAAGGAAAGCAAAAGAAGATAAAACCCCCAAAATATAATCGAAGACTTTCCTGAGCTTGAAAAGCTTTAATCCACAGATTGAAATTGCAAAGGGCCAATATTCTGCTAGAGGAGACTGAAATAATGTTCTTGTGGAAGAACTAATACAGAACAATTTTATGAAGAGAGATAGACAAAGAGGCACCAAACCAAAGAACAGAATAATACCCAATTCTGAAACACTAGAAGCATTTCCTTTGTAGAGAAAAATAAGATAAGGCAGCACATTATCTCCACTGTTAACATGGATCTGTTGGTACCAGTCAATGTAGTTGAAAAGAGCAAGAAGTGAAAACTGGAAAGCAGGTGGAAATATTAAGATTTTTTTCTAGATGTTTTATAAAACTCAAGATATCCAATTTAAAAAAAACAGTATAAACAATAAAATACTTCAATAGGATGGATGGACACGAAGATAATATCCCAAAATCAATATATCTCATAGATGCAAACTGCAATTAGCTAAACATGATGGAAACAAAGTACTAAAATATCCCATTTACAATAGTAAAAAAATATGTAAATAAATCTACTTATAAAGTTTCTGCACAGAGTACCAGACTTGGAAAGGTACAAAAGTAAATGTGTGCCTGTCCAGAACATCTAGTAAATATATCAACTGTTCCTACAGTGTTACTGTAAAACAAACAAGAGAAAAGTAAGTAGAAGCCAGGGAAATTCTGAAAAATCAAAGTAGAGAGCAAAGACTAATATCACAAGATAATTCAATCATTTTATTCATTGAATAATAACAACAATTTTATGTTAGTGCATGAACAGTCAGATCAGAAAAGAGTCTAGAAAAAAGATCCTGAAAACCCTACAACATGGTACCCTTGAGGAAGGAGCATTTCCAAGCTCGGGGGAAAAGATACAATGTAATGTTTGTTTTGTTTGTGGGCAATTGCTGCCCCATGTAAAGAAGAAGTGGGGAGGGCAGAAAAATTGTATCCCCTTTTCAGTTGTATACCAAACAAAGTCCAGGTTCATTTAATACTTAAAAATGTTGTCTTTTTAAATACTTGAAGAAAGGATGGAATGTTAAAATCTTAAAATAAGGAAGTATGCCTTAGGCCACAGAATCCAGAGGGCATACAGGAAAAGATTGATCCATACTATTTATTGGAATAAAGAAAACTTTGCTTAGGAAAAATTGTTATCAATTAATATCCAAATAGATAAACCAAAAAAAATTTTTTTGATATGTAAAATTGACACAGAGCTAGTTTTCTTAATGCTAAAGAACTCCTATAAATCATTAGGGGAAAAGTCCAAAATCTAACGTGGAAATAGCCAAAAGTTCAAGAGAATGAAAAGACAAACCACACTGAGGAAACCATCTGCAAGACACATTTGATAAAGGGCTGCTATCCAAAATACATGAAGAACTCTTAACAGTCAGCAGAAAGAAAACAAATTACTGGATTAAAAAATGCACTGGAAAGCTTGAACAAACCCCTCACCAAAGAAGATATACAGATGGCAGATAAGCATATGAGAAGATGCTGCAAGTCATATGTCATCCAGGAGATGCAAATGAAAGCAGTAATGTGATACCACCACAGACATCTTAGAATGGCCAAAGTCCAACACACGGACAACACCAAAAGCCGGTGAAGATGTGGGGCAACAGGAACTTTCCTACATTGCTGGCAGGAATACAGACCGGCACAGCCATGTCAGAAGACAGATTGGCAGCTTCTTACAAAACTAAGTCTACTCTTACCAAATGATTATGCTTCTTGGTATTTACCCAAAGGAACGGAAAACATATGTCTACACAGAAATCTACACATGGATGTGTATAACAGCTTTATTCATAATTACCAAAATCTGCAGGCATCCAAGCTGTCCTTCAGTAGGTGAAGGGATAAAGTAACTGTGTTACATTCAGACAACAGAGTATTTTTCAGTGCTTAAAAAGAAATACACTATCAAGCCATGAAAACACACGGGGGAAACTTAAATGCATATTACTTTGTGAAAGAAACCAATCTGAAGAGGCTGCATAGTGTATGCTTCCAACTATATGGCATCCTGGAAATGGCAAAACTACGGAGACAATAAAGAGATCAGTGTTCCAGGGGTTAGATGGAAGGGTAGAATATATAGGCAGGTCACAGAGAATTTTTAGGGCAACAAAATTACTCATTAGTATCATGTAATACTGTGACAATTGACAAATGTCCAAACCCATCGAATGTACAACACCAAGAGTGAGCCATAATATACACTACAGGTTGTGGGTGATAACGATGTGTCAGTGTAGGTTCATCAGTACCGCTCTGATGGGGGATGATGATAATGGGTGAGGGTATGCATGTGTCAAGGCAGAGGGTATATGGCAACTCTTGTGTGTTTTTCACTCAATTTTACTGTGAACTTAAAACTGCTCTAAAAATCATGTCTATTAAATTCAGCAAAGGACAGGATCAGGTCAGAGAAAATATGCTAATCCTCAATCATAATTAAGAAGTATAAAACATTGTTCCATCTCATTTTCACCTGTCAGATTAGCAAATAAAAATGTTTGGTAGTGTACCAGGAATTATAGCCTCCAGGTTTGGTGATTCATTAAAAGGACTCACAGGAATCAGCATATAACTGCATTCATGGGTAAGATTTATTACAGTGAAAGGAGACAAAGCAAAATTAGCCAAGGAAAATGTGCATGCAGAGAAGATGAGAGGAAACCAGAGGCAAGCTTCCAGGGTCTGTCTCTGAGGAGTTTCAGCCTGTGCCCCTCCAGCACACAACTGCAAGAACATGGGCAAGGTGGTGTCCCCTGGGGAAGCTCCCTAGAGACTCAGTGCCCCCAAGTTTTTATTGGAGTTGAACACATAAGCACTCTCTACCTGGCATATACAAAACTTGCAAACTCCCAGAGGGAAAACAGTGTTCTCCATAAATCAAATTGCTTAGACAAACAAATTAGTCACTGAGAGCCACTTTATAATTTAGAGCAGTTTTATCATTTAGAGAAAATTTGATATCAGTGTAGGGAACTGCTTACAAGTTTAATTACCAGATGCCAGCTAATGGCCAGTCCTACAAACAAGGCCTTTGTTTGGATAGAAGCCTAAGACTTGCTGGTGTAGCACCAGTAGTATTTAATTAGGGAAAGAAAGCCTGTTATACACTGTTGGTGGGGGAAAAAATTGGTAAAAAGTATTTGAAAATAATTTTATAAAGTGTGTCAAAATTAAAAATACATGTTCTCTTTGGCAGTGATTTTATTTCTAGAATTTAAAAAAATGCATCTGTGTGTAAATATATGTATAGCTCTCATTATACCATGATTTGTTACAGAAAAACAATCTAAAACCCACCAGTAAAGGGCTACTTAAATCATGGTGCTTCCACATGTAGAGGGTTTTCAAGATGGCATTTGTGGTAAAGAACCTGCCTGCAAATGCAAGAGACACAGGAGATATGGGTTCGATCTCCTGGGTTGGAAAGGTCCCTTGGAGGAGGGCATCACAACCTACTCCAGTCTTCTTGCCCGGAGAATCCTATGGACAGAGGAGCCTGGTGGGCTACACCCCGTAGGGTCTCAAAGAGTCGAACATAACTGAAGCAACTTAGCAGGAATGTCACATATGGAATGCCATTGCAGTTATTACCAAGTGAGGTTATGCATCTCAATGCAGACTGCCATAACAAAGTATCATAGACTAGGTGCCTCATAAATAACAGAAAAGATTTTTTCTCACAGTTCTGGAGGCTGAGAAGTCCAGGATCAAAGCATCAGCAAATCTGGTATATGATAAGAGTCCTCTTCCAGTGTGCAGGCTCCTAACTTCTCACTGTATCTTCTCATGGCAGAATCGGGGAGAGAGCTCTCTCTAGGATTCCTTTATAAGGGCACTAATGCCATTCATGAGAGCTCCATCTTCATGATTATCTCCCAAGGTCCCAACTCATAGAATCACATGGAGGGTTAAAGTTTTCATCATACGAATTTTAGGGGGACATAAGCATTCAGTCCATTGCAGCATGTGACTTCTCTTTAAACTTAAATAAGAGAGTAAGGAGTTAGGGTTTTAATTTCCTGCCTTGAAATTAGCCAGTAAAAACTGATAAAAGAAATAATCACTTTTGTTTATAGTATTAAAAAAAGGAAGTTGACTGGCGTGAAATGGTACCTCATTGTGGTTTTGATTTGCATTTCTCTGATAATGAGTAATGTTGAGCATCTTTTCATGTGTTTGTTAGCCATCTGTATGTCTTCTTTGGAGAAATGTCTGTTTAGTTCTTTGGCCCGTTTTTTGATTGGGTCATTTATTTTTCTGATATTGAGCTGCAGGAGTTGCTTGTATATTTTTGAGATTAGTTGTTTGTCAGTTGCTTCATTTGCTCTTATTTTCTCCCATTCTGAAGGCTGTCTTTTTACCTTGCGTATAGTTTTTTTTGTTGTGCAGAAGCTTTTACTTTTAATGAGGTCCCATTTGTTTATTTTTGCTTTTATTTCCAGTATTCTTGGAGGTGGGTCACAGAGGATCCTGCTGTGATGTATGTCACAGAGTGTTTTGCCTATGTTCTCCTCTAGGAGTTTTATAGTTTCTGGTCTTACATTGAGATCTTTAATCCATTTTGAGTTTATTTTTGTGTATGGTGTTAGAAAGTGTTCTAGTTTCATTCCTTTACAAGTGGTTGACCACTTTTCCCAGCACCACTTGTTAAAGAGATTGTCTTTTCTCCATTGTATATTCTTGCCTCCTTTGTCAAAGATAAGATGTCCATAGGTGTGTGGATTTATCTCTGGGCTTTCTATTTTGTTCCATTGATCTATATTTCTGTCATTGTGCCAGTACCATACTGTCTTGATGACTGGCTATGTAGTAGAGCCTGAAGTCAGGCAGGTTGATTCCTCCAGTTCCATTCTTCTTTCTCAAGATTGCTTTGGCTATTGGAGATTTTTTGTATTTCTGTACAAATTGTGAAATTACTTGTTCTAGCTCTGTGAAAAATACCATTGGTAGCTTGATAGGGATTGCATTGAAAAAGTATCCACGTGAAAATTCCAGATGTAAAGGAAGGAGGAATCTAGGACTTAGAGGTGGGAAGGAGATTCCTTTAATTAGAACCCAATCCAGGAAGATCCACTCAAGAATCTTTTCCTTTGGAGTATCTCAGTCCTGCTAGGTGGGCATGGCCCCTGCACAAGAGGAGAGGGGGAAAGTCCTTAGTAGCCAATTCCACATCCATGTACCATAGGGGAAGTGTAACCCTAACCCCTCATCTCCTGGCTGAGTTAAGTTGTCAAAAGTCAAGTGGAGAATAAGAGGGTATAGGAGGCAGAGATTTCTAGATTGTAGCAAGCATAGCTTTAAAGCTCTTAAGATTTAAGCCTTGGCTATAGGTCACGCTCACCTCTGGAAATCTTTTAGCTGTCCCAGCTCACCAGTTCCTGGGTCTACATTTCAAAGGCATATATTTCAGGAAGAACTATGGAATCTTCTATATGTAATACAAAGCATTTAGTCAAAGTAGGACCTACTTTTGAAAATATCTTCCATCTAAACATGCCTTGTTTCATTGTGTTGCCCAACAAAGGCAATTGGTTGCAAGTATAAATCCAATAGAAGCAATACTAAGAAGTGTGGGAAATTCAGCCCAGTAAATTCCTGAGGGAATAAGATTTAGGATTTAAAACAAATTTCTGTTGGCTAAGCCAAGAAAAAGTAGATTTATCAAGCTTCTAGACAACGCCATATATCAGGCATTTTAGGCACAAATATAGAAGGATTAAAAAAAAAAATCTCAATCCATAAATATAGTCAACTCATCTCTGACAAAGCAGCAAAAGCAATATGCTGGAGCAAGGATAGTCTCTTCAACAAATGGTGCTGGAACAACTGAATATCCAAGTGCAGAAAAATTCTAAACATAGACTTTACACCCTTCACAAAAATTAACTCAGCCTCCAACAAACAAGATGCCCTTTCATAGGTGAATGGATGAGCAAAATTTGTTTACATTTAGACAATGGGGCATTATTCAGTGCTAAAAAGAAATGAGCTATCAAGTCATGAAAACACATGGAAGAAACTTAAATGCATATTACTAAGTGAAGGAAGCCAATCTGAAAAGGCTACGTACTATGTGATTCTAACTACATATGTCATATTCTGGAAAAGGCAAAACTATGGAGACAATAAAAAGGTCAGTGTTGCCAGTAGTTAGATGGGAGAAAGAGATGAAAAGGGAAGGCTTTTAAGGCAGTGAAAATACTGTGCATAATATGGTAATGATGAATAGATGCCATTATACTTTCATTCAAACCCATAGAATGCACACCACCATGAGTGAACCATAATGTAAACTATGGACTTTGAGTGATAATGATGTGTCAAAGTAGGTTCATCCTTGGTTAAAAAAATAATGTACCTTTCTAGTGAGTGATTTGATAATGGGAGAGGCTTTGCATCTGTGGGGGCAGGGAGTCTATAAGAAATTTCTGTGACTTCCTCTCAATTTGTGGTAAATTTAAAACTGCTCTAAAATAAGTAATCTTTTTTAAAAAGAAAAACTGCCTAATACATGAAGAATAAAATAGTAACTCCCAGAAATACTGACACATTGGAGTATTTTTCTCTGAGTTTGTTACCAATTTTCTTTTTTTTTTTTTAGTCTCTATATAAATGCGTCTTAGCATTTCAGTAGTGATGAATCATGCTCAAATGACTGATTTTTTTCCCTAAACTCATGCTTTTTTTTACGTACCCTCTCAACTTCAAAATTAAATCTTATTGAGCAGGAAATTGTATTTCTTTTCAACACAGTCTCTTTCTCTGTGTTTCCTGTTTTACATTAGAATATTTGTTAACTACTCCATCCTTCTCTTTTAAGCTTGCTGTCTAGAATTGGTCATGTAAAAGCTACTGGCTTTACAACAGTCTGAAAATTGCAAAATTTAAGTAATAGATAATTAAGAGAAATACGTTGTTAATAAGAATAGGGAAACCTATGCCCTCATGGCTACACACCATTGCACAAGACATTTAAACTTTGTGGGACTTAAATTTTTTCACCCATAAACTATATGTTTGGACAGTTGTTAGGCAGTGATGAGTGAAAGAAGGAGGGATATTAAAAATTCTCCGAAAGCCTTCCAAGTTTTGTGATGACAATGAACCTTGAACCAAAATCATGCCTAAAATTGTAGGTGTAAAACCGTATATATTTTTCTTGGCAGAAAGTTAATTTTCAACATGTTCCACAAATCACTTGATCGTGAAACATGGAAATGAGTATCTGTGCAGGACTTGGAGAATAAGACAGCTGTCCTGGTCTTGAAAGTATCTGCGTGGCTTTTACTTGGTTGATGCGCTATATGGTTCCTGAGGCCTGTTCCCAAGCTATAACTGTGAATCAGTGAAATTGAAAATCTTATCCTAAGCTTACCAAAAAGGAGGTAGTAAATTGCCCACTTTTTAAAGTAATACTGACTATTTTTAGGTTACTCAGAGTCCATTTATAAAATTACTACTTTTCATGCATAAATATCAGGCTTTTAGATTAAAAAACTTTCTGTAATATCGCATGTTGATTTGCCTGCCAGATACTCACCAGTATGTCTCTCCATCTTGCCTCAGCTGCATTCTGGCCACATCTTACTAAAGAAATAGTCAATGTGTCCACATTTTTTTGTAGATAATATATGGCTAACCAGAAAACCTTGACTTTTTTCAAGCCGACCGGGTATAGATTATATTTACTCTCAGAGAGTCACTCTTAACCCTTGCAGATCCAGCTTAGGTGCCTGGAGATTCATCTCTGAGCAGCATATTAATGAGACTTCCCAGTTTTCTTCTTCCTGGTTGAACTCGACCCACGGGAGTAAGTGAGGTCTATCAGAAAGTGGGAAGAGAAGACGATTGGGGTATTCATTCTGCCTTCTTGGGTCAGCAGTGGCTGAGTTTTTCTAACAAAATACTTCAGCCTTTGCCTAGCAGCCTTTTCCTATGGCTCTCCATCGGTCTTAGTGCTGCTAAAATCCTTTTCTTGGTCTCTTGATAAACCTTGGGATGATAAATTTCTTCGTTGTTTAAGCCCCAGGGTGCTTCGCCATGCCTTGACAATAACACTGCCCATGCTGTTGTTAATAACCCTTGTATTGAACTCTTCTGAATTAACTCTTGTAAGTCTGCAGTTTGCTTTCTTGCTACCCCTGACATACACTGGAATATAGTATCAGAGCCAGAGAACTACTTCTATGTCATTGCTGATTTACTTGTTAATTAACTTAGTCTTTATTTACTCCCATTCAACTAAGTGCCTGGCCAATAATCAGCCTCCAATAAATGTTTGTCAAATATTAAAATTTAAGTAAGTATTTAGTCTTAGAACTTGAGCCTTTTAGTGAATAGTAGGGAGTCAAGTAAGGCCAATAGGAAAATGGAAACTTCTGCAGATTGTTGAAGAAAATAACCCAAATATTCAACTAAGAGAATATAGAATATATATAATATAGAATATAGATAGGCCATTCAGGTGACATCCCTTAGGATATATTTCAATATCATTGTGCCTGTTCAAAAATAGCAATGTGGCCCTCAGGGTCACTTCTCATGTCCTAAGGTACCACTGTCTCATCATGCCTGGGTATCTTCACCTCTTGTACACCTGTCTTTGTTACCTCCCAGGAGTGTTTTTTGATATAAATGATGATCCTCTCATGGGATAGTTTTTTTTTTTTTTTAAAGGCAACTCTTAGGTAGCTTTTAAAATATGTTTAACTTAAAGGAAAGCATTTAAGGCCAGGGGCTAACCTTAAGCCACATTGTAGACATCACTGCCTCATGCTCCTTCATATAAGCTTTACATCAAGTTCATTCCAAATGCCTTTCCTCACAACTTTGTTAATATCTCTCATTTGATTGTTCTAAGTTTAGCTTTCTCCCTTGAGCTGGTGTGAGAGCTTGTTTCCTTGAGAAACTTCCTGGAGCGGGCACTTCCTAAGCAGCATGGCCACGGATTGGGCAGTGACCTTGCGTCTCCTTGGCAGCGATTTTGATCTCACCCATTGTTCTCTTTTATTTGCTGGAATTCTACCAGCTTTATATGGGTAGTACCAAATCTCTCTCTGACTGGAATATAACAAGAATTTCAATGGGAGGAAATAACTTTCAAAGGAAAAAAATCCATGTGGGATAAAGATTTTAGCAAACCATTAATGCATTATTTGAATAACCTAATTAAGAATATGCTCACTGTTAGAATCTACTAAAACATTGTGTTAGTAACTTCATGTTTATATCTTATTTCCTCCTTAAAATTGTTGCTTACATACTGGGCAGTATTTTAGGCCTCTTATCACACTTTCGCCTTGCTGTGTTCTTTATTGTTCTAATTTTATATTATTTTATTACAGAGCAGTTATCCAGTTTTACCCCAAAGATTTTTTGACAACTTTTTTTCTCTATGTAGTATAAGTATCTGGTTACTGATACTACAGTTTGAAAGAATGTCATCATAGAAAATTTGCTTGGGTAGTATTTACCAGGATAGCGATTGAATTGTAAATGAACAAAATCACTGCACTGTGCCTAATACAAATAGCCATTGTACTCTGAAGATCTTGGAATGTTGGTACAATTATGTCCAGTGTAAAGAGCTGGAACAAAGAAGCATGTTTTTGATTTTAAAAAATCAATCTTGACCACTGATAGACAAGAATGCATTAAATTTTGCTTTGATATTACAAAAAAAAAGTAATAAAGCTTTGAAAAGGCCTCTAATATCTTACAATCAGATTACTAATTGACATGTATCATATATGTAGTGGTGGTGTTCAGTTGCTAAGTCGTGTCTGACTCTTTGCTGTGCCATGAACTGCAACTTCCCTGTCCTTCGCTATCTCCCGAAGTTTGCTCAGACTCATATCCATTGAGTGAGTGATGCCATCCAACCATCTCATCCTCTGTCACCCCCTTCTCCTCTTGCCCTCAATCTTTCCCAGCATCAAGGTCTTTTCCAGTGAGTTGTTTGCATCAGGTGGCCAAATGTGTATGTGTATATAGACAGATAGATAGCAGTCCTCTTGACAGATGGATATAGATAGAATAAAAGGGATAAAATTTTTATTCAAGAGTAATAACTAGACTTTCAGATTTCATACAAGAAATGATATACTGAGGAGCCAAGATGGCGGAGGAGTAGGACGGGAGAACACTTTCTCCCCCACAAATTCATCAAAAGAGCATTTAAACGTCGAGTAAATTCCACAAAACAACTTCTGAATGCCGGCAGAGGACATCAGGCACCCAGAAAAGCAACCCAACTCTTCGAAAGGAGGTAGGAAAAAATATTAAAAACAAAAAAAGAGACAAAGAGGGAGGGACGGAGTTCCGTCCCGGGAAGGGAATCTTAAAAGAGAGAAGTTTCCAAACATCAGGAAACCTTCTCACTGCCGAATCTGTGCCGAGCTTTGGAAGCACAGAGGGCAACATAACAGGGAGAAAAAATAGATAAACAATTTAAAACTCGCAGATTGCGAGCCCTACGGTAACTCCCCCAGCAGAGAAGCAGCGCAGACGCCTGCATCCGCCATTAGCGAATCGGGGCTGGGCAGGGAGGCGCGGCGTGGGCTGCATCGCTGAGAGTAAGAATCTGGCCTGAATACCCTGAGCGCTATCTGAGCGAAATAATTTGGGCTAGCAAACCAGACTGTGGGATACCTACCACGCGAAAAGCCAGCCCTAACCTAAGACCGCCAGGCCCGCGCACGGAACAAAGGACTGAACAGAGATAGCCGGCTGCAGATCTTCCCCCTCCGGTGACAGGCAGCCAGAGCCGGAAGGGGCAATCGCAGCCCCAGAGAGACATTATCTATAAAATTGTAAGCAGGCTTCTTTGCTAACTAAAACTTCTTGGGGGTCTGGACGGTCAACATCTGCCTGAGAAGGTGCGCCGGTTTTACATCCAGATAACCGAGTGGCGGGGAGCGATAAGTCGCAGCATTGGCGCTCGCCTGGGAAGAGCAAATTGGCGCTCGGACCTGGGAAGAGTACAAAACGCAGGCCCAACTGAGTCTGCGCCTCTGAGGACTACCCGAGTGCCTGAACCTGAGCGGCTGACCTGGGAGGTGCATGCAGCCCAGGGCCAGCCTCGGACTGTTCCGGCGGAACAACCTAGAGTCCGAGCAGTGTGGACAGGAGGCTACACGCGCCGTGAGCGGGGGCAGACCCAGGGTGGCTGAGGCACTGCGAGCCCACGCCAGTGTTATTTGTTTGCACCTCCTCCCTCCTCCCCACAGCGCGACTGAACAAGTAAGCCTAAAAAAAAAAAAAAAAAGTGTCCTCCACCGTGCCCTTTGAGTCAGGTGGAAACCAGATACTGAAGAGACTAGCAAACAGAAGAAGATATAACAGAGGGAAACGCCTTGGAAGCTACAGGCAATAGATCAAAACCCTGTGGTTACTACGGACTACATAGGAAGGGGCCTATAGATCTTGAGAAATATAAATCTGACCAAGGAACTAGCCAAAAATGAACTGAACCCACAACACCCACAAAAAAAGAAACAAAAAGTCCTAGATATATTTTTATTATTTTTACGATCATTCTTTCTTTTTTTTTTTTAATTAAAAAAAAAAAATTTTAAGTCCCCTATTGTTCCTTTAATTTTCACTTTTATAACCTATTACTCTGCAAAAAAAAAAAAAAAAAGACCTATTTTTTCTTCTTCAGCAAACTTCATATATATATATTCTATAATTTTTTGACCTTGTTGTTTTTTTTTGTTGTTGTTGGTTTTGTTTTTTCTTCTTTTCTTCAACATTGTATTTTTGAAATTCCAAACTCTACTCTAGATTTTTAATTTTCGCTTTTGGTATATGTTATCAATTTTGTACCTATAGTTTTTTTTTATATAATTTCTGTGATTTTTTTTTTCTTCTTCTTCTCTGTTTCTTTCTCTTCTTCTTTTATATAACATTGTATATCTGAAATTCCAAACTTTACTCTAGATTTTCAATTTATGCTTTTTGGTATTTGATATCAATTTTGTACCTGTATTTTCTTTATAATTTTTGTGACATTGTTCGTATTTGTTTGTTTGTTTTCTCTCTTTATTTTTCTTCTTCTTCTTCTTTTTTTTTTTTTTTTAACATTGTATTTTGAAATTCCAAACTCTACTCTAGATTTTTAATTTTTGCTTTCTGGTATTAGTTATCAACTTTGTACCTGTACTTTCTTTATAATTTTCGCGACCTTGTTTGTTTTTGTTTGTTCATTTTTCTCTCTTTCTTTTCCTTCTTCTTTTCTTTAACATCGTATTTTTGAAATTCCAAACTCTACTCTAGATTTTTAATTTTCGCTCTCTGGTATTAGTTATCAATTTTGTACCTGTACTTTCTTTATAATTTTCGCAACCTTGTTTGTTTTGTTTGTTCGTTCTTTCTCTTTCTTTTCCTTCTTCTTTCTTTAACATCGTATTTTTGAAATTCAAACTCTACTCTAGATTTTAATTTTCGCTTTCTGGTATTAGTTATCAATTTTGTACCTGTACTTTATAATTTTCGCGACCTTGTTTGTTTTTGTTTGTTCGTTCTTTCTCTCTTTCTTTCCTTCTTCTTTTCTTTAACATCGTATTTTTGAAATTCCAAACTCTACTCTAGATTTTTAATTTTTGCTTTTACGTATTTGTTACCAATTTTGTACCTTTAAGGACCCAATCTTCAGGACCCATTTTTCACTAGGGAGTGAGATTACTGGCTTGACTGCTCTCTCTCCCTTTGGACCCTCCTTTTTCTCCACCAGGTCGCCTGTGTCTCCTCCCTAACCCCTCTCTACTCTACCCAACTCTGTGAATTTCTGTGTGTTCCAGACGGTGGAGAACACTTAGGGAACTGATTACTGGCTGGATCTGTCTCCCTCCTTTTCATTCCCCCTTTTATCCTTCTGGCCACCTCTGTTACCTTCCTCCTTCTTCTCTTCTCTGTATAACCCCGTGAACATCTCTGAGTGGTCCAGTTGTGGAGTGCACATAAGGAAGTGACTACTGGCTAGCCCACTCTCTCCACTATTGATTCACCTCATCTCATTTGGGTCACCTCTAACTCCTCCTCCCTCTTCTCTTCTCCATGTAACCCTGTGAACCTCTCTGAGTGACCCTCACTGTAGAGAAACTTATCATCTTTAATGTAGATGTTTTATCAATGGTGCTGTATAGAAGGAGAAGTTTTGAAACTACTGTAAAAATAAGACCGATAATCGGAAGCAGGAGACTTAAGTCCAAACCCTGACTCCAGGGAACTCCTGACTCCAAGGAACATTCATTGACAGGAGCTCATCAAATGCCTCCATACCGACACTGAAACCAAGCACCACACAAGGGCCAATAAGTTCCAGGGCAAGACATACCAAGCAAATTCTCCAGCAACAAAGGAACACAGTCCTGAGCTTCAAGATACAGGCTGCCCAAAGTCACCCCAAAACTATAGACATCTCATAACTCATTACTGGACATTTCATTGCACTCCAGAGAGAAGAAATACAGCTCCACCCACCAGAACACCGACACAAGCTTCCCTAACGAGGAAACCTTGACAAGCCACCTGTACAAACCCACACACAGTGAGGAAACGCCATAATAAAGAGAACTCCACAAACTGCCAGAATACAGAAAGGACACCCCAAACTCAGCAATTTAAACAAGATGAAGAGACAGAGGAATACTCAGCAGATAAAGGAACAGGATAAATGCCCACCAAACCAAACAAAGAGGAAGAGATAGGGAATCTACCTGATAAAGAATTCCGAATAATGATAGTGAAATTGATCCAAAATCTTGAAACTAAAATGGAATCACAGATAAATAGCCTGGAGACAAGGATTGAGAAGATGCAAGAAAGGTTTAACAAGGACCTAGAAGAAATAAAAAGAGTCAATATATAATGAATAATGCAATAAGTGAAATTAAAAACACTCTAGAGGCAACAAATAGTAGAATAACAGAGGCAGAAGACAGGATTAGTGAATTAGAAGATAGAATGGTAGAAATAAATGAATCAGAGAGGATAAAGAAAAACGAATTAAAAGAAATGAGGACAATCTCAGAGACCTCCAGGACAATATTAAACGCTACAACATTCGAATCATAGGGTTCAGAAGAAGAAGACAAAAGAAAGACCATGAGAAAATACTTGAGGAGATAATAGTGGAAAACTTCCCTAAATGGGGAAGGAAATAATCACCCAAGTCCAAGAAACCCAGAGAGTCCCAAACAGGATAAACCCAAGGAGAAACACCCCAAGACACATATTAATCAAATTAACAAAGATCAAACACAAAGAACAAATATTAAAAGCAGCAAGGGAAAAACAACAAATAACACACAAGGGAATCCCATAAGGATAACAGCTGATCTTTCAATAGAAACTCTTCAAGCCAGGAGGGAATGGCAAGACATACTTAAAATGATGAAAGAAAATAACCTACAGCCCAGATTATTGTACCCAGCAAGGATCTCATTCAAGTATGAAGGAGAAATCAAAAGCTTTTCAGACAAGCAAAAGCTGAGAGAATTCTGCACCACCAAACCAGCTCTCCAACAAATACTAAAGGATATTCTCTAGACAGGAAACACAAAACGGTGTATAAACTCGAACCCAAAACAATAAAGTAAATGGCAACGGGAACATACTTATCAGTAATTACCTTAAATGTGAATGGGTTGAATGCCCCAACCAAAAGACAAAGACTGGCTGAATGGATACAAAAACAAGACCCCTACATATGTTGTCTACAAGAGACCCACCTCAAAACAGGGACACATACAGACTGAAAGTGAAGGGCTGGAAAAAGATTTTCCATGCAAATAGGGACCAAAAGAAAGCAGGAGTAGCAATACTCATATCAGATAAAATAGACTTTAAAACAAAGGCGGTGAAAAGAGACAAAGAAGGTCACTACATAATGATCAAAGGATCAATCCAAGAAGAAGATATAACAATTATAAACATATATGCACCCAACACGGGAGCACCACAGTATGTAAGACAAATGCTAACAAGTATGAAAGGAGAAATTAACAATAACACAATAATAGTGGGAGACTTTAATACCCCACTTACACCTATGGATAGATCAACTAAACAGAAAATTAACAAGGAAACACAAACTTTAAACGATACAATAGACCAGTTAGACCTAATTGATATCTATAGGTCATTTCATCCCAAAACAATGAATTTCACCTTTTCTCAAGCGCACATGGAACCTTCTCCAGGATAGATCACATCCTGGGCCATAAAGCTAGCCTTGTAAATTCAAAAAATAGAAATCATTCCAAGCATTTTTTCTGACCACAATGCAGTAAGATTAGATCTCAATTACAGGAGAAAACTATTAAAAATTCCAACATATGGAGGCTGAACAACACGCTGCTGAATAACCAACAAATCACAGAAGAAATCAAAAAAGAAATCAAAATTTGCATAGAAACGAATGAAAATGAAAACACAACAGCCCAAAACCTGTGGGACACGGTAAAAGCAGTCCTAAGGGGAAAGTTCATAGCAATACAGGCACACCTCAAGAAACAAGAAAAAAGTCAAATAAATAACCTAACTCTACACCTAAAGCAACTAGAAAAGGAAGAAATGAAGAACCCCAGGTTAGTAGAAGGAAAGAAATCTTAAAATTAGAGCAGAAATAAATGCAAAAGAAACAAAAGAGACCATAGCAAAATCAACAAAACCAAAAGCTGGTTCTTTGAAAGGATAAATAAAATTGACAAACCATTAGCCAGACTCATCAAGAAACAAAGGGAGAAAATCAAATCAACAAAATTAGAAACGAAAATGGAGAGATCACAACAGACAACATAGAAATACAAAGGATCATAAGAGACTACTATCAACAATTATATGCCAATAAATGGACAACGTGGAAGAAATGGACAAATTCTTAGAAAAGTACAACTTTCCAAAACTGGATCAGGAAGAAATAGAAAATCTTAACAGACCCATCACAAGCATGAAATTGAAACTGTAATCAAAAATCTTCCAGCAAACAAAAGCCCAGGTCCAGACGGCTTCACAGCTGAATTCTACCAAAATTTAGAGAAGAGCTAACACCTATCCTGCTCAAACTCTTCCAGAAAATTGCAGAGGAAGGTAAACTTCCAAACTCATTCTATGAGGCCACCATCACCCTAATACCAAAACCTGACAAAGATCCCACAAAAAAGAAAACTACAGGCCAATATCACTGATGAACATAGATGCAAAAATCCTTAACAAAATTCTAGCAATCAGAATCCAACAACACATTAAAAAGATCATACACCATGATCAAGTGGGCTTTATCCCAGGGATGCAAGGATTCTTCAATATCCGCAAATCAATCAATGTAATACACCACATTAACAAATTGAAAAATAAAAACCATATGATTATCTCAATAGATGCAGAAAAGCCTTTGACAAAATTCAACATCCATTTATGATAAAAACTCTCCAGAAAGCAGAATAGAAGGAACATACCTCAACATAATAAAAGCTATATATGACAAACCCACTGCAAACATTATCCTCAATGGTGAAAAATTGAAAGCATTTCCTCTAAAGTCAGGAACAAGACAAGGGTGCCCACTTTCACCATTACTATTCAACATAGTTTTGGAAGTTTTGGCCACAGCAATCAGAGCAGAAAAAGAAATAAAAGGAATCCAAATTGGAAAAGAAGAAGTAAAACTCTCACTATTTGCAGATGACATGATCTCTACATAGAAAACCCTAAAGAGTCCACCAGAAAATTACTAGAAATAATCAATGACTACAGTAAAGTTGCAGGATATAAAATCAACACACAGAAATCCTTGCATTCCTATACACTAATAATGAGAAAACAGAAAGAGAAATTAAGGAAACAATTCCATTCACCATTGCAACGGAAAGAATAAAATACTTAGGAATATATCTACCTAAAGAAACTAAAGACCTATATATAGAAAACTATAAAACACTGGTGAAAGAAATCAAAGAGGACACTAATAGATGGAGAAATATACCATGTTCATGGATTGGAAGAATCAATATAGTGAAAATGAGTATACTACCCAAAGCAATTTATAGATTCAACGCAATCCCTATCAAGCTACCAACAGTATTCTTCACAGAGCTATAACAAATAATTTCACAATTTGTATGGAAATACAAAAAACCTCGAATAGCCAAAGCGATCTTGAGAAAGAAGAATGGAACTGGAGGAATCAACTTACCTGACTTCAGGCTCTACTACAAAGCCACAGTTATCAAGACAGTATGGTACTGGCACAAAGACAGAAATATTGATCAATGGAATAAAATAGAAAGCCCAGAGATAAATCCACGCACATATGGACACCTTATCTTCGACAAAGGAGGCAAGAATATACAATGGATTAAAGACAATCTCTTTAACAAGTGGTGCTGGGAAATCTGGTCAACCACTTGTAAAAGAATGAAACTGGACCACTTTCTAATACCATACACAAAAATAAACTCAAAATGGATTAAAGATCTCAACGTAAGACCAGAAACTATAAAACTCCTAGAGGAGAACATAGGCAAAACACTCTCGACATACATCACAGCAGGATCCTCTATGACCACCTCCCAGAATATTAGAAATAAAAGCAAAAATAAACAAATGGGACCTAATTAACCTTAAAAGCTTCTGCACATCAAAGGAAACTATTAGCAAGGTGAAAAGACAGCCTTCAGAATGGGAGAAAATAATAGCAAATGAAGCAACCGACAAACAACTAATCTCAAAATATACAAGCAACTCTACAGCTCAACTCCAGAAAATAAATGACCCAATCAAAAAATGGGCAAAGAACTAAATAGACATTTCTCCAAAAGACATACAGATGGCTAACAAACACATGAAAAGATGCTCAACATCACTCATTATCAGAGAAATGCAAATCAAAACCACTATGAGGTACCATTTCACACCAGTCAGAATGGCTGCGATCCAAAAGTCTACAAATAATAAATGCTGGAGAGGGTGTGGAGAAAAGGGAACCCTCTTACACTGTTGGTGGGAATGCAAACTAGTACAGCCACTATGGAGAACAGTGTGGAGATTCCTTAAAAACTGGAAATAGAACTGCCTTATGATCCAGCAACCCCACTGCTGGGCATACACACTGAGGAAACCAGAAGGGAAAGAGACACGTGTACCCCAATGTTCATCGCAGCACTGTTTATAATAGCCAAGACGTGGAAGCAACCTAGATGTCCATCAGCAGATGAATGGATAAGAAAGCTGTGGTACATATACACAATGGAGTATTACTCAGCCATTAAAAAGAATACATTTGAATCAGTTCTAATGAGGTGGATGAAACTGGAGCCTATTATACAGAGTGAAGTAAGCCAGAAGGAAAACATAAATACAGTATACTAACGCATATATATGGAATTTAGAAAGATGGTAACAATAACCCGGTGTACGAGACAGCAAAAGAGACACTGATGTATAGAACAGTCTTATGGACTCTGTGGGAGAGGGAGAGGGTGGGAAGATGTGGGAGAATGGCAATGAAACATGTAAAATATCATGTAGGAAACGAGTTGCCAGTCCAGTTTCGATGCATGATGCTGGATGCTTGGGGCTGGTGCACTGGGACGACCCAGAGGGATGGTATGGGGAGGGAGGAGGGAGGAGGGTTCGGGATGGGGAACACATGTATACCTGTGGCGGATTCATTTTGATATTTGGCAAAACTAATACAATTATGTAAAGTTTAAAAATAAAATAAAATTGGAAGAATAAAAAAAAATAAATAAATAAATAAAACAGATAGCCAACAAGGAAAAAAAAAAAAAAAGAAATGATATACTGATACATTTTGGATTTTACATAGAGTTTTAGAAAGCTCATCAAAAATGCTGTTCTCTAGCAAGTTCACATCTATCAAGGATCCTGCAGAGTAAAAATTTAAAAAATAGGTGAACTAAAATATGGTAGACACTATATAGTTCCAACTCTATGTAAAGCATGTCCCTTTACTTGATATCTGAACTTTATGCGTGAGAAACAGGAAAAAAGTGAAAAACTAAGCAAAATTATTTTAAGTTACTATAACTCAATAAAGACTTGGGAAGTTTCTGTCTTTTATGAGTTGTGTAATATATAGATCATAGTTGCTAATAAAAACACCTGATGAAAAGATAAATCTGAAATAAAATGACTATAGTTTTCAAGAGAAAGCTGCATCTATATTGACTAGAATAATTTGATAAGGCAACAAAATTTAACAAAGTTCCCCAAAATGAATTGTGTTTACCTAGGTTTGGTGTGATGAGGAAAGTGAGCATTCCAAGTAAAGCATAGTTTTTTGAAAAAAATCTCAGAACTGGGAAGGAACAGATCATCTCTAGAGGGTGGTGAAGATAGTAAGACAAAAAATTTGAAGGGCTTTTTTAGTAAGCAGGAGCAGAATTATGTTCACAGACATAAATGGCATGCAGAATGGATTGGAGGGCCCAGATGTTAGTGTATAGACAGCCTTGACTAGGTCATGTTAATAATCCAAGAAAGGGGTGAGGAATGTCTGAATCGTGGTATCAGTGCTGGTGATATTGAGGTCAAACAGACAACACAGAATCGGTTTAGGAGGAATTCAGTCTTGGCAGTTTCCACTGAAAAGTCTGATTGTATCTTTGATCTCTGCCTTCTATGAGCCTCTGATTTCCACAACTCTGAGCAATAAATAACAACATGCAAGGATAGCTAGGTTAGCTAAAATGAAACACTGGCAAGTAGTAGAAACAGAAAGAAAAGAAGTTGCCTTTACTGTTTTGGTGGTCAGCTATTTCATGCTCCTCAAATAATATATGGAGAAGGCAATGGCAACCCACTCCAGTACTCTTGCCTGGAAAATTCCATAGACGGAGGAGCCTGGTAGACTGCAGTCCATGGGGTCAATAAGAGACGGACAAGACTGAGCAACTTTCACTTTCACTTTTCACTTCTCCGCATTGGAGAAGGAAATGGCAACCCACTCTAATGTTCTTGCCTGGAGAATCCCAGGGACAGGGGAGTCTGGTGGGCTGCCGTCTGTGGGATCACACAGAGTCGGACATGACTGCTGCGACTTAGCAGCAGCAGCAGCAGCAGCAGCAAATAATATATAGGCTTTAAACTGGCCATAATATTTGGGGTACCACCTACAAAATAGATCATAGCCAAGAATGCTGTGATTAATGCCAAACCACTGAAGCTGATCCTTAACTGTCCCTGTGCATATATTTTCATGATGATGATAAGTGAGGTTTTCCTCTACTCTTTGTTCAATATGTCCATGTCAACATGTCACTTTGATCCTTATAATTATGTATGCTAGCCAAATTCTACCTTCTGCAGGCTCAGTCCTTTCAGAAAGGAAGAGAAAGGGATGCAAAGAGATTCCTTTTTAATAATTACTTCATTCTACTTGTTCAGTTCAGTTCAGTCACTCAGTTCGACTCTTTGCAACCCCGTGGACTGCAGCACACTAGGCTTCCCTGTCCTTCCCAACTCCTGGAGCTTGCTCAAACTCATGTCCATTGAGTCAGTGATGCCATCCAACTATCTCATCCTCTGTCGTCCCCTTCTCCTGCCTTCAGTCTTTCCCAGCATCAGGGTCTTTTCAAATGAGTCAGTTCTTTGCATCAGGTGGCCAAAGTATCGGAGTTTCAGTTTCAGCATCAGTCCTTCCAATGAATATTCAGGACTGATTTCCTTTAGGATGGACTGGTTGGATCTCCTTGCAATCCAAGGGACTCTCAAGAGTTTTCTCCAACACCACAGTTCAAAAGTGTCAATTCTTCAGTGCTTAGCTTTCTTTATGCTCCAACTCTCACATTCATACATGACTACTGGAAAAACTATAGCTTTGACTAGACAGACTTTTGTTGGCAAAGTAATGTCTCTGCTTTTAATGTGCTGTCTAAGTTGGTAGTAATAGCTTTTCTTCCAAGGAGCAGGCGTCTTTTAATTTCATGGCTGCAGTCACCATCTGCAATTATTTTGGAACCCAAGAAAATAAAGTCTGTCACTGTTTCCATTGTTTCTCCAATTATTTGCCATGGAGTGATGATGGTACCAGATGCCATGATCTTAGTTTTCTGAATGTTGAGTTTTAAGCCAGCTTTTTCACTCTCTTCTTTCACTTTCATCAAGAGGCTTTTTAGTTCTTCTTTGCTTTCTGCCATAAGGGTGGTGTCATCTGCATATCTGAGGTTATTGATATTTCTTCTAGCAATCCTGATTCGAGTTTGTGCTTCATCTAGCCTGGCATTTCCCATGATATACTCTGCATATAAGTTAAATAAGTAGGATGATGATACACAGCCTTGACTTATTCCTTTCTCAGTTTGGAACCAGTCTGTTGTTCCATGTCTGATTCTAATTGTTGCTTCTTGACCTGCTCACAGGTTTCTCAGGAGGCAGCTAAGGTGGTCTCGTATTCCCATCGTTTTACAAATTTTCCACGGTTTGTTGTGATCCACACAGTCAAAGACTTTGGTGTAATCAATAAAACAGAAGTAGATGTTTTTCTGGAATTCTCTTGCTTTTTCTGTGATCCAACGGATGTTGCCAATTTGATCTCTGGTTCTTCTGCCTTTTCTAAATCCAGCTTGAACAGCTGGAAGTTCACGGTTCACATACTGTTGAAGATAGTTTGGAGAATTTTGAGCATTACTTTGCTAGTGTATGAGATGGGTGCAATTGTGTGGTAGTTGGAGCATTCTTTGGCATTGCCTTTCTTTCGGATTGGAATGAAAGCTGACCTTTTCCAGTCCTGTGGCCACTGCTGAGTTTTCCAAATTTGCTGGCATATTGAGTGCAGCACTTTCACAGTATCATCTTTTAGGATTTGAAATAGCTGAACTGGAATTCCATCATCTCCACTAGCTTTGTTCATAGTGATTCTTCCTAAGGCCCACTTGACTTCGCATTCCAGGTTGTATGGCTCTAGATGAGTGATCACACCATCGTGGTTATCTGAGTCATGAAGATCTTTTTTGTACAGTTCTTCTGTGTATTCTTGCCACCTCTTCTTAATATTTTCTGCTTCTGTTAGGTCCATTCCATTTTTGTCCTTTATTGTGCCCATCTTTGCATGAAATGTTCCCTTGGTATCTCTAATTTTCTTGAGGAGATCTCTAATCTTTCCCATTCTATTGTTTTCCTCTATTTCTTTGCATTGATCACAGAGGAAGGCTTTCTTATCTCTCCTTGCTATTCTTTGGAACTCTACACTGAAATGGGTATATCTTTCCTTTTCTCCTTTCCCTTTATCTTCTATTGATTCCCCACCCTGTCTGCCAAAGAGTGTGACTTGGCTTTTTTTCTTCTAGATAATGAGTAAGAAAGAAGGACTTCCAATCAAAGCATAATAGACTAGTGGGAATGGAAACAGGACCAAGCCAGCAGGAGGCAAGAGAGACTCCTGAGGCACAAAATTTGAGGATACTTCCAGTGTCCTGCCAGTGCTTCCTTTAGTTTTGCTCCATAGGTGCTTAGCCTGACTTTGCCTCACCCTGCATGAGTCGGGGATGAATTGACTAATGGACCAACTGCTCTTTTCCAAAGGCTGATCATCATCTGTATCTGTATATTTATTCAGCAAATGAGTCCCTCTTATGTGCTTGGTTTTCCCTGGTGGCTCAGCAGTAAAGAATCTGCCTGCCAATGCAGGAGATGTGGGTTGGATCCCTGGGTTGGAAAGATCCCCTGGAGAAGGAAATGGCAACCTACTCCAGTATTCTTGCCTGGAGAATCCCATGGACAGAAGAACCTGGAGGGCTACAGTCCATAGGGTTGCAATAGCCCATAGGGTCACAAAAGAGTTGGGCATGACTTAGTGACTAAACAACAATTATGTGCTTAATCTTTTTATTTGAAAAGTAGTTTTACCAGCTTTGACCTTGCGTATCCCTCCCTTATAACTTAGATGTTGTAGAAATCTAGCAGAATTTTAGGAAGGTGCAAGGCACTGTGGAATAAAGTTTGAACTGATGCAAAATTATGAATTACTTTTTCTTTGAGCCAAAGGGTCCTCCTTTGTGAGAGGCCTTTTAAGTCCGTTTTTCATTTGTGTCTTTCTTCTCTTCTTTAATTAAGTGCATATATCTAAAGCCTTTCTAAACATCCATATGATGGCATTTTGGAGACTGTCTCTACTCAGTCTCATTTCATCTGGCTTTGATTTTGTTCCTCTACAGATACTGATTATTTAACGTTAACATACAACTCATATAAGCTATTCATAATAATACATGGCTCTTCACTCTGTTATTAGAAAAGAATAGTGAGGGGAAAAATTTTACATATTCAGACAGGTTAGTAAGAGAGAGAAGTTAAGGTAGATGAGTCTTTGGTGAACCTTTTAAAGGAAACACCTTTCTCTTTTGGTTAGTTTGAAAAAAGGATGTAGTGTCACCATCTGCTAGGAGCATACAAACTAACTAGTATTATACATTCAATGAATAGTATTATGGGGGAAACATAAATCATTTTATGCAACTGATGTAACTGACAAAACACCAGCATCAAACTTAGACTGCCTGGATTTAAGTCAGAATTCTATCATTTATTTTCTGATTCCAAAATGGGGATAATATTCCTGCATTATATATGTATAAGGATTTTTGTGAATACATTAAAAGCTATCTGTGTAAAGTTGCAGTGTAAATTGAAGTGGCTGAGCAAAATCTGAATTTTTATTAATAGTTAAGTATGGCTTTAAAATAGATGGCAAAGATCCCTGAAAACAAAACAAAAGAAAAAAATGAAAAGAACCACAGCTCTTTCCATCTTAGATTCTTAAAATCCCTTTCAAAAGGGCAGAGTTATATTACATAAGAAGAAAGAAATCAATAAACAATGATTTACAAAATAAAATAAACACCTTTTAACGTTTATTTGTCTTTAATATGGTAGGATAAGACCAATATCAAAGATAATATTTACTTTGTAAATATACACATTTTACTGTGAATCTGTTTTTCTGATAAACTCACAGAATCTTGGGTTCTACTCACACAAGACGAAAAAGCTAATTTAAAATCTGGAAGGATCCAATATATAATTATAAGATATTACCTTTAGCTATATCCTACTAAGCATGAAATAAAACTATTTTTGTAAAAATTATATGATTATGGATAGCCATACTACAAAGGATATTTAAAGATAATTTTTGTATGACTTGTGATATTCAACAAATGTTTTATATATATGTGTGTGTGTGTGTGTGTGTGTGTATGTGTGTGATAGCTAATGTCATTGACTATTTTGGTCTTCAAATCCGTAATTTCTGTGAGGAATTACTTTATCACAGATTTCCACTGAAAAATATTTTAGTGACCTACCATTTCTTAATTATTTTGTCTTTGTTTCCTAATAAGACACTGCATTCAACATAAAGCTAGACATAAAAAAGGTACTATATTTATATATTGTATCGCTAAATGTCAGGGGTTAATGTCTTCAGCAACCTGTCCATAGAGACAAAGTCTGGGTATTAGGTCAGAACGCTGTGGGATTTTTCTGTATAATACAGATAAATCAAAGAAAGCAAATTAAAATAAATCTGCAATTAAAAATTAAAATATGAAAGTAAGAGTTGTGTTAGAAAATTGTGAGGAAACTGTTACTAAAGGGATGTCATAATTAGAATCATATAAAGTTTATATCTTAGCAGGAGGAAAGGAAGGGGTAGTAAAGAACTGAAAGAAATGGAAGCATTAAAGTGAATCAAAACTAGTTTTAATTGAATTTGTCATGATTTGGATGAGGCAGTATTGAATGAAACCCATAATAGATCGTGTCATGTAATGTTAATTTTGACAACTGTAAATCAGGCTAAGAAACACTGTGAAATCATCATGAATGATGCATATGCTCTGCTGTGGCATTCAGTTTTAGACTTGCAAATTTGATTTCTGAAACTGTTTGCATTTGAACAACCAAAGCAGAGTGTTGTGAAATAAATCCGTTTGAAAAGAAAACATTCCTTAATGTGATTTGCAGAGTTTCTTGGTAAGAGTGAGTGCATTGCTGACATATTTTTACATAGCTTCATTCTCTCTTACTTTCATTATGAAGCTGACAGCCTGGAGCCCAGGGGAGCCAGAGGAACAGGAGAAGCTGAGAATGAGTAGGGAGTAGGGTCAGGGTTTGGGAGTAGGTCCTATTTTGTTGCGAGGGTCAGGGCTGTATAATCCACAGTGAGCATTTATTGCTTGTCAGGGACATTTGTGGAGAATGGAAAGGTTGTATGAACAGTAATGATGAAAAAGGTCTGGTTCTCTCTTCTCAAGCCTAAATGAAGTGCCTCAGTTGTGCTGTACATTAATTTGCCTTTGATAATAAGAACGTGTTCTGTATCATTCACGTGCTGTGTTTTGTCAGCTATAATGTGGACTACTTGAGAGTGTCACTCTGATTGTTGTCCCCTATCCCTCTACTGTGAGAGGACTTTGAGGAGGTTCCTAGAACTTGATGCTTCCAAAAGATGAGGGGCTGTAATCATTAACCTAGTAAATGTAGCCCCTGAAACTGCATCCATTGTTCTGCCTGGATCCTCTCTATTAGAAATGACCATGTTGGCAAGGTCAGTTTTAAAAGTTGAAATTTAAGATATGTCTTATGCCTGTAATCTCTTTATATGCATTATATTTATTTCATTAGTATGCAAATGCATGACAGTACTTCTATATGTAAATTAAATACATTAATCTAGGACAGTAACCTTAATACCAAAGGTATATCATTGATTTAAAAAAAAGTTTCTGGTGAATATTGTCTAGAAACTTTTTAAAAGGGAAGATGAAATTTTAAAAATTTTAGACATTTAAAAAAACAATACTGTAACTATCCTACAAAAAACTAAAATAGTAGAAAAGCTTTTAAAAAGTACTATTCATAATAGTGTAACATACTTCAATAAAAGAAAATGTTGAGCACTTATTGGAATTACAATTTTAAGGTATGCATGGAAGAAGAAAGGTATGAAGTACAAATAGAATCGTTTTGCTTAGATAACTAGTTTTTATTGAGAAAAATCATCACATAATTGATCAGATGTTTGTCATCCCCATGGTTTGTTGTTACCAACTTACTCTCCAGACTTGAGAAAGAAGTCAACTGGATGTTCAGAAAGTGTTGCAACAGACTAGAACCTGGCTGTAAGTTAGACATGAGTATTACCTAATTGGGATGTGCTCTGTCAGTAACTCTAGCTTATACAAAGGTGGAAAAATGTGAGATCAGCACAAAAAATTGTCACATTATTCTAGGAAGACAACAGAGTTAAATATTAATTATATAATCAGAAATTCATAAATATTTAAACTGAACAAATTAGGATCACTTGATACTCCTCTGTTTCCTTGTGCCTTTCTCCATATCCCCTATGGCCTTGAGAATACAAAGACTGTAAAACAAAGAAAAAAAAATTGTTCTTTATTCACATGGCTATTTTAATTTAAAAATCTAGATATTCTGTATTATATAAATATTCAATATTATATAAATCATATCAAAATTTATCTTTGAAACTTAGTTGTTAATGCCTAGATATGGTAGCAAAAATCATAGTTTAATCCCTTATGAGCATGTATTTCAGATGTCAGTATTATAAAGTTACATTGAAGCTTACATCTCAAAGTTTTCAAAAACCTAGTATACTTCAGTAACAGTAAATAGAACCACCTTTTTGTTTCTTATTTGCTGATCACATTCCTGTGCTTTGTGTCCTCTAACTTACATATTAATATTGCATAATGTGATTACTTTTAAAAAATTATTTTTATTACTCTTCATACACAATTCAGTTCAGTTCAGTCACTCAGTCGTGTCTGACTCTTTGCGAACCCATGGACTGCAGCTTGCCAGGCTTCCCTGTCCATCACCAATTCCTGGAGCTTGCTAAAACTCATGTCCATTGAGTTGCTGATGCCATCCAACCATCTCATCTTCTGTCATCCCCTTCTCCTCCTGCCTTCAGTCTTTCCCAGCATCAGGGTCTTTTCTAATGTTAGTTCTTCACATCAGATGGCCAAAGTATTGGATGTTCAGCTTTAGCGTCAGTCCTTCCAATGAATATGCAGGACTGATTTCCTTCAGGATGGACTATTTGGATTTCCTTGCAGTCCAAGGGACTCTCAAGAGTTTTCTCCAACACCACAGTTCAAAAGAATCAATTCTTCGGTGCTCAACTTTCTTTATAGTCTACCTCTCACATCTATACATGACTACTGGAAAAACCATAGCCTTGACTAGACTGACCTTAGCAAAATAATGTCTCTGTTTTTTAATATGCTGTCTAGGTTGGTTATAACTTTCCTTCCAAGGAGCAAGCATCTTTTCATTTCATGGCTGCAGTCACCATCTGCAGTGATTTTGGAACCCAAGAAAATAAAGTCTGTCACTGTTTCCATTGTTTCTAATCTACTTGCCATGAAGTGATGGAACTAGATGCCATGAAATTCATTTTTTGAATGTTGAGTTTTAAGCCAGCTTTTTCACTTCTTTCACTTTCATCAAGGGGCTCTTTAGTTCTTCTTTGCTTTCTGCCATAAGGGTGGTGTCATCTGCATATCTAAGCTTATTGATATTTATCCTGGCAATCTTGATTCCAGCTTATGCTTCATCCTGCCTGGCATTTCTCATGATGTACTCTGCATATAAGTTAAATAAGTAGGGTGACAATATACAGCCTTGAGGTACTCCTTTCCCAATTTGGAACCAGTCCATTGTTTCATGTCTGATTCTAACTGTTGCTTCTTGACCTGCATACAGATTTCTCAGGAGGTAGGGAAGGTGGTCTGGTATTCCCATCTCTAAGAATTTTCCATCATACACAATGGAAACAGACTTATTTTTCTGTTAATGTAAACAATAATACCTTTAAACTGAGAACAATATATTAAAACATAAAGAAAAAGTAAAAGCCACCTAGAATCTAACCACCCTGAAATAATCACCATTCATATTCTGGTGTCTGTGCAACACATTATGTATTTATTGTGTATCATGTAATTGTGCTTAAATTGGATTGTATCATACATACTAAATGTATTGTTATTTCCATCCTTGCTCCCTATTAAAACTCATGCACATGCCCATTCCTCCATGGAGTGTTGTTTTAACAAGCTATATTCATATGCAGCTACACATATTGGTCTTACATATGCATACAGATGCACAATTAACTTATTTTTCACATTAAAAAAAATAGATCATATTGTATATGTTTTTCCATTTCCTATTTTTTGCTACATAAAATCCCATAGAAACCCTTCCAATTTATACAGAATAGTTCTAAACCATTCTTTTTAAGCTTTTAAATTCTCTGTTGATACTGCTAACTTTATTTCTGGTTTATGACTACCGGGAACCAACATGCAATAAATATTCTCATATATATGTCCATTTAAATTAGTATTTTTATTTCTATAGGGCATATTCCCAGGTGAAAGATTTCTGGGTCAATTTTTACTTTAAACTGTTTATAGATGGTTTCTGAAAAGATGGTAACATCTAACATTTCCATTACCAGTGTTTAAGATTACTCTTTTCCTCGCATTCTTCTAAATAAATGCTCTGAATTATTGGCTGTTTCATGCTTATGAATAGTATTATTATTTGAATTTTCAATTCCCTGGGTACCAAACCTGAGCATTTTGTCATTCGTTTCCTCTTCTGTGCATCTGTGTATATAATAAACAAAAGATATGTATTTCTTCTCTTTTATGTGTGTTGTTCTTAGTAGTTTATAGTAACTCTTGTTATTTTATGGTAACTAAGTCTTCATAACATTCATTAATTTTTTTTTTCAAATTTGTTATCTGCTGACTAGCACAAGGTTTAAATATTGAAAACATCAGGGTTTTTTTTTCTTTTAAAAGTTCCACATTTTCAGTTGAGGTTAAGACGGCTTTTCTAGTCAAAAGTTACATATTTAGTCTCCGAGATTTTCTCATAAGACTTGCGTTGTTTTAATTTTCCCTTTACATCTTTTCTATAAGCTTTCATTTATAAATTTTCCTTCCTTTGTACATCTATCTATCTTTGTTGGCACCATTTAAAAAGGTCTTATTTTTCTCATTTCCTTGACCTTTCAATACCTCAGATTTTTCAGATTATAAATCTGGATTCTCCATTCTATATGATTAATCTGTTTATCTTCTCCTGTTCAGCACCCTGTACCTTTTTCTAAAGGAAATATAGTGTATTTTTCCATATTTGGAATGAAAAGTGTGCTCCTTCCTACTTTTTTAATGATTTTCTAGCTATTTTAACACTGAGATCTTTAATTATAGGACAAACTGTGTTGTGATTTTAACTGGAATAATTTATATTTGAATATAATTATAAACTATCAGCAAGGCTGTATTATAGTTTTCTCTTTCTTGTGCTCTTCTGTTGTGTATCATCCTTTGAAATAATACATTATAATTTGTATATCAATTCTGAATATTTCTAGCTGTCTTTGGTCCTAAGTATTTTATAGGTGATATTTTTTCTTACTGATATAAATAGAATTTTTAATATTTCCATGTCTAGGTGGATAAAGCTGTTGATATTTATGTCTTTAACATATTCATCCACATTGCCAATTGTCTTTTAATTCTAAAAATGTTATATTAGAATCTCTTGATTTTTCATAATATACAATGGAACCATTAACAGAAGAAATGTTTCTCTAATCTCTTCCAGTGTTTATGTCAGTTATTTCATTTGAATGGTATTTTTACTTGGGTGAAAAAGCAGTTTCAACTATAATAGTGATCAGTAAAATTTTTTCCCTGGGGAATTTATTTATGTTCACTGAAATAATTGTTTTTAATTATTAGTACAGAAGAAGAAAATGTAATCTAGAGGCATTAACTAGTAATGTGGTATTTGAGTTCTCTTTTATCTTCAGAAGTCTTGCAAATAGGAAACCTCAAATTTATTCTGTGCTTTAGATTGGAATTAATATATGGTAAAAATACTTAGAGATGATTGGCCTTATAATGTTGATTGTGCTATACAGCCCATGCACAATGAATCGTGTCTAAGGAAGTGCACAGTGTCATTAGTTAAGAGCTCTTGTTCCAGTAATTCCCACTGGAGCTGGAGCAGGTAGTGAGACCTGTGGTCTTCAAATACAGTAATATGAGTTCTACCTCAAATTGAAGAGAGACTCTTGATAATGGCAATTTTCAATTAACTCTATGTCTTAAATAGCCTATTACTTAAAGAAGAGTAGTTAAGTATTGAAACAAAGCATTGTAGTTAATTTACCTTTATCCTAGTTCACTCCCTAATTAGGCCAGAGATTAACATCTAAGGTAAATTTAATATAACAAGAAAGGAATTGGTGATTGTTGATATTTGTGATAAATAAAATACTAAATAGTGTGAGCTATCAATGTCATTTGCCAACCATGAAAGCATTAGAAATTCATTTCATGTCTCTTTTAGTATTCATATAATGTAGTTATAATCTATCTACTTCCAATAAGGATTTGAGGGTGGTTTACAATAATAAAGCAAAATGAATTTGAAAATGAATGAATTATATACATGTATATATATATAATGCATATCATAGAATATATATATGTAGGAAATCAAAACCCGTCTTTGAGAATTTACAACCTTCTGCTCATTTCATTATTTAATACTTTCCCCTTTGCCTGTTGTTATTGAGTTGCTAAGTTGTGTCTGACTCTTTTGCGACCCCATTGACTATAAACTGCTAGGCTCCTCTGTCCATGGGATTTCCTGGGCAAGAATACTGGAATGGGCTGCCAATTCCTTCTCCAAGAGCCCTTCCCAACCCAGGGATCGAACCCGTATTTCCTGCATTGACAGATGGGTTCTTCCCCATGGAGCTACTACAGAAACCCTCCCCTTTGCTTATTTTCCCTTACAATAAAAAGGGAAATAAGCTGCAGAGTTGTATTCTCTTGAGAAAAGTAATTAGAGCAACAGAAGAGCTAGACTTTCCAGAGCTCTGTGGGCTATGGTGAAATAGACCTTGGGGAGAGCTAAGAAGGGAATGGCTCAAGTGAGAATGAGCGAGTGAGAAAGCAAGAGGGAAGGGCTGTAACAATTTAACAATGAGCCACTTCCTAGGATTTAAGTGAATAAAAGACAACAAGCAATTTAATCACTGCTGCTGGGAAACACATTTTATAGACTGCTTTTAATGTGTGAGAGAAATTGAGAAAAGACTGAATTTCAACTTTGATTTTTAAACATCATATTTGGATGAGATGAGGCAGTGCCCGCTAGAAATTTATTTCTGCCTCTCCTGATAGCCTTGGATCAAAATCGTCAGACCATATGGCTGTTTACAGGATCTGTGCCTTAATCTGTTACTGGCATTTTCACATGTGTCATCTTGACTTATAATAAAATTTATATGTCCAATTTAGTGGGAAGAATTGAGATAGAAATCTGAACACCACTCTGAACTAATTCCAGGTGCATTTTGTAATGATGCATTTTTCCTCTTAAAAGTAGAGAAATTGAGAACTAGGGCAACTTCGTGAAGGTAGTGAATGTGTCAAAATTTACAGTGAGTAGTAATGATGTTGGGAGAAGGCAATGGCAGTCCATGGGGTCACTAAGAGTCAGACACGACTGAGCAACTTACCTTTCACTTTTCACTTGCATGCATTGGAGAAGGAAATGGCAACCCACTCCAGTGTTCTTGCCTGGAGAATCCCAGGGACGGGGGAGCCTGGTGGGCTGCCATCTATGGGGTCACACAGAGTCGGACATGACTGAAGCGACTTAGCAGTAATGATGTTAAAAATGTGCTTGCACTGGTTCAGGGATATACATATAAAAAGTAAACTGTTAAGAGGTTTTAATCTAGATTTACTGTGTAGCACAGGGAATTATATTCGATATCTTATAATAACCTGTAATGGAATATAATCTGAAAAAAAATTTTGTCCATTTAAAATTTTTGTATATAATGATGGAAGTATCACAAGTAAGGAAAATTTATTTAATAAATAGTACTTTGACATTAGTTATATATAATAATTTAGTAACAAAAGATCATTTTTAAAAATAGATTTAAAACCTACTGTATACAATACAACAAAATGAATACTAGTGAGATATTTTTAAAATGCTAAATAATGGAGGAAAGTAGAAAACAAAAATTATCTAATTTATGGATGGTTTCCTCCATTAAAGTAATTAAAATAATGGAGGAAATCACAGAGGTCAAAATTATATAATGTGGTAGATAAAGTACACTGTGTGAGGCCAGACAAATCTGGATTAAATCAATGTTCTTCTCCTTACTTCAGACAGACTACATTGACCATAATTGCACATTACAATTAGAAACTGGCAACTGAAAGATAGCTAAAAGAAAAATATATACTCTCCAGCTAAAGAGGGGATGAAGCTAAAAAATTGAAAGCCACTTATAAATAATAGAAATTGAGTACATTTTAAATGAAAATATATAATTTGGTATTTGGCCAAAACAGTAATTACAGACCTAAGTGAATTTATTAGAAAGCTAGTACTGTATACTGGTCAGTTATCTTATCTGCAAATAATTGAGTCCATGATAGCTAGTTTAAAAGCAGAAAGAGGTTTATTATTGACAACGGACAGAGTGCAGATTTCCAGGGAGAGCCAGGGAAACAAGGTTTGATGCCACATGGCCAGATGTACCCAGTCCCACAAGGGAGAACACCAGCAGAGATCAGTGCCTTATTCATTTCTCCCTACTCAGCATCCCAGAAGCCAGAGGCTGTATTGTAGCTGGTGTAGAATAATCAGACATCTCTGTGACTACTTGCCTTCCTCTCAGGATGATCTCGTTTCTTATCTTGCCCATGTGTGTGTTGAGGGGGTGTGTGCGTGCACTCACGTGTGTGTGCACACTCAGTTGTGTCCAATTATTTGAGACCCCGTGGACTATAGTCCACCAGGCTCCTCTGTCCATGGGATTTTTCTGGCAAGAGTACAGGAGTGGTTGCCATTTCCTGCTCCAGGGGATCTTCCCAATCCAGGGATCGAACCCACATCTCTTGGATCTCCTGCATTGGCAGGAGGACTCTTTACCGCTGCACCACCTAACTTGCCTACAGTTGAGTTCATAATCCTACCAGGCTGCATACAGTTGCATTTTTTATGAACTCTAGTTCATATGTGTAACACAAGCTGCAAGTTAACCAGAGATATGTGGTCTTCATCCTTCCAGTCTCTGATGTACATGAGATATACTCCAAGGAGATTGGAATCGAGTGAAGTAAGACAGTCTGTGCTATTTGCCTTAATAAGTCATCCTCTTTTTTCAGATGCTAAATGTTTATAATACTTTTATTCCATTCTGATGTTTCATATATCAATATGACAACAGCATGCTACTGAAACTGAACTAGCCCTCTGACGAAGGAAAATAGGTTTGCCTTTTCTCCAAATTCTAAAAAGTACTTAATTCTATCCCTTGTAATATTTACTTCTCTAAATCAACTATAGTCCAAAATTTAGGTAAATGTATATTGTGATATTATCCAACACCAACGTGCCATATATAAAATAGAAAGGACAATAGGTAGGAAAAATTAATATGATTACTATAAAGGAATACATATATACATAATAAAACAAGAAAGAAAAGTGAACCCAAAGTTTCTGTAATTGTTACAAGGCTCTAGTTGTGATACGTAAGTTAATTCTTTCAGTGTGTATTCAGTTTTCCTTTCACTTTCACCTAGAATTGCAGCTGTTGGGGATCCTTTGCTTGGGGAGATGACACTAACCTTGAATGCCCTGTCGGTTTGAGGTTAATAGATCTGCCTTCATAACACTAGACATTGCAGTACCAAGTGTGCTAAGTTGCTTCAGTCGTGTCCGACTCTTTGTGACCCCATGGACTCTAGCCCTCCAGGCTCCTCTGTCCATGGGATTCTCCAGGCAAGAATACTGGAGTGGGCTGCCATGCCCTTCTCCAGGGGATCTTCCCAACCCAGGGACTGAACCCAGCTCTCCCTCATTGCAAGCAGATTCTTTAATGTCTGAGCCACCATAAGCACCTCCATTCTGAAGCTGCATCTCCAGCTGTCTTTGTTGAATACAGGATCAATTACCACAACCAATTAAGTAACCCTTCCTTTTTATGCCGATTGATTCAGTGGCACGAAGAACCAAAACAGCCTATTGTTTACTCAGCTTCCAAACCACTAAGAATAATCTCCTAGTGGAATAATTCATGATTTGTAAGCTAAAACCTCTTTAGCAGGATGTCCAAAGTCCTGCAAACGAAAATTTTTTCAAGTGGATCACTAAATGTAACTCCTTATTCTACCCTTTGGTTCACAGAAACATATACATTGCCTCTGGAAAAAATAGCACCATATATTTGCTGCTGGTTCAGGTAAAATATCCCAACTTCACCAACCATTATTTCCCAGGTGGTACCTTAACTGAAACATCTTTTGACCATTTTGTCTTTCCATAGGGCCAGTTACTTCTGAATGCTGGGGCTACATGTTAAGACCAGTGGATCCCATTATGTTCATTTCATTACTTTCATTCATTTGCTATAAAATAGGTTCCCTGTTCAGAAGCAATAGGGTGCCATGACTGAATAAGGCATTTAAAGAAGTCCTAGAGGGCAGTGCTGGCAGAAGCATGGTGAACAACGAAGGCAAATTCACAGACCAAGGCCTGGTCTGTTCCCTTGAGATCAAACTGCACGCTACTTCTAAGATCGAAGACTTTATCTGCAGCCAATCGCAGAATTGTTCTCGCAGAATATGATGCTGTACCAGAGTCCAGGGTTGTCCACTGCTGCTGGCAGAATAAACATTCAGACCAGTGGTGTCATTTAGCTTTGATGCAATGAAGTATGTATTTTGAGTACCTCGCCAGCCTGTCCACCTCTTCCGTGAACAAGCATTGAGGTAACTGAAGAAACTGCCTGACATTATGGAGGTGAGGTTCAGATAAAAAGAGCAAGCATGACTTTGTGCAACACTGAGATTCTCTTTTTTATTAATTTATTTTTAATAGGAGGATTAATAAGTATTTAATAGGTATTACTAGGATTTAATGGGCTTCCCTGGTGGCTCAGAGGTTAAAGCGTCTGCCTGCAATGCAGGAGACCTAAATTCGATCCCTAGGTCAGGAAGATCCCCTGGAGAAGGAAATGGCAACCCACTCCAGTATTCTTGCCTGGAGAATCCCATGGATGGAGGAGCCTGGTGGGCTACAGTCCACGGGGTTGCAAAACTAGGATTTAATAGGTAAATTTGTTCCTAAGTATATTATGCTTTTTGTTGTAGCAGTGAATGGGATGTTTCCCTAGTTTCTCTTCCTGATTTTTCATTGTCAGTGTATGGGAATGCCAGGGATTTCTGTGTGTTAATTATGTATCTTGCAGCTTTACTAAATTCATTGATTAGCTCTACTAATTTTCTGGTAGCATCTTTAGAGTTTTCTTTCTTTATTTTTTTGAGACAAGGAAGAGACTAATCGGGGGGCCAGCAGACTAAGAAGATGGCAGGCTAGTGCCTGAAAATAACCATCTTCTTGGGGTCTGGATGCCAGGTTCTTTTATAGATTAGAGAGAAGGAAGCAATGAGGAACTAAAGTCAAAAGGCAGAATGGACAGGGAGATGCAGTGGGGAAGTAAAGTGAAAGGGTCTTCAGTCTTGCAGAACATCTCCAAGGGAGTCTCGAGTTTTCTATATAAAGTATTATGTCATGAGATCCTCTTTGGCTCCACGACTATTGTTTCTACTGAGCCATGTAACAGCCAGGTTCAGAGTACTTGGGGCAAAAGTCTGAATGAGCTGGAAGAGCTTAACTTCTTTGTTTGCTTTCGTGCTCGCTTGTTTTGCTCTTGGCCTCACTCGCAGCTGTGCGTTAACTTAGTTTACTTAATAAATGGATCAGATTAAAAGCTCTGCATGTTGTGTATATTTCCTCTATTATCCAGAGATTTGCTTTGCACTTGGGGTGTCATGTGCCCAAGATTATTGGACACCTAGAAACCTCTCTGTGGTGGGAGTCCTTGAATTTTTTATCACATCTGTTTGCTACTTCTAATGGCTGTATATTTCACAAGAGAATCTCGAGTACTTGTCACTGTCTGATGACAAGATTTTATGGGCATAGTCATCCGTATAGCTGTCCTGTGGGATGATATGAGCAAAATCCCTGCGGATTAAACTATGGCAGGGAGAGTGATGCAGCCCTGAGTTGTAAGATACTGAAAATGCCCTGCTGTCCTTACCATGTGACGGCAGAGAGGACAAGCAAATGGTCAACTGGTTTATAAACAGACATTCATCCTCACTAATAATCGGAGAAATACACAGTAAGACAACAAAGAGTTAACCACTATCACCTTTCAGATTTAAAAAACTGTTGAAAAGTTTGATAATACCAAGTTTTGGTTCAAATATGATGAAATGGGACTCATCCACTGCAGATCAGACTATGAATTAGGATTTTGACCTTGGAAGATGATGATCTTGGAATACCATCCAAATGTACAATTAAAATGTATGACCCATAAAGTCACTTCTGATGCTTTTCCAACTGCTACACTGCATACATGTATTTAAGTACATGTAAATGTCCATTGAAGGATATTTGTGTTTGCAGATATGCAGTGTATCTCTAGGTGGGTATGTGATCAAAAAGTAAATATCTGGATACTAGTTTGACAGATTTTGACCCTCACACCCACTTCAAGAATATAAAAAGAAATTAAAGTACTGAGCAAGAAGGATTTATCAACTGATTTCTTGGGAAGAAAAAAAAAAAACCTACTGCTGTTCTTCACCTCATACCTAATGAGGGGCCTTTCCTCAGGATGTTTCCATTACCTGTGTTGTAGCCACGCGTTCTGGGAAACAAACTCACTCAGAAGGACAATGCAGATAGTGGAGTGCAGTTTATTACATGGGCGGGCCCAAGGCAGAGTCTCCTCTTAGCCAAGGACCCCGACCAATTTTTGTGAAAACTTTATATACCCTAGGTGTACTTGCTCAAACCTACCTCCCCAAATTGCTTGAAACTAGTCTGGACAAGGTAAAAGAGAGATACGATCATGATTAAACCATGATTCATGTGTCACAAGACTAGATAAACAGTGGACATTTATCAATAGGCCTGTGGTCATATCCCGATAAACATAATGGAATTTACGACTTTGTTCTGTTACAGAGATAATTAGCATATTCTTTTAGGCAACGGAGAGTCCAAGTCCTGAGGCTCTTTATCTGGGGGGTCTGGTTTCCCATTGGTATGCCACTTCTGTAGACACCGGGCACAAAGTTCAGAATCCACTGGGAGGGTGACCATGCGTGTAGCCTAATGTTCGCAGCCTGGCCTAAGAGGGAGTCCAGCTGTGTCTGTTTCCTCCTTCACCTGGGGTTTGGGAATCTAGTTAGACCGGATTAATTGATGACTTGGGGCTGTGGCCTGGGAGCCTGCAGTGTGGGCATGCACTCTGAGTTGATTATGGCAGAGGCTGCCTCCTGCAGACTCCATGAAGACCATGCTATGGTGGGGGAAGACAGCGTGGGGTCATCTTGGGTGTTGGAGGGGCATGGAACCCAGCAGCAAGAGTGTGCTACCTTTCCCTTAGGCAATTCAGATATGAGAGCTTGGGGCTGAAGAGCTAGCATGAAGCATCCGGCCTTCTCAGTAGAGACGCTGATAGCAGCACTTAACAGAACTAGAAAAGCCAATGGCGGCAACTCTATGTATTTGAAAAACTGTCTAACATTTCAGGGTTGCAGTTACCTTATCTATAAAATGGAAGAGTTAGTTGGGGGAGTATTATCTTGGGTTCCTGTCAAAGGAAAAAAAAAATGCCTTATGGTATTCTTATGATACTTATGGCCAGTTGTAGCAGTGCATTCTGGATTATCCTATCACCTTATATATTGCTTTGATTCAGGAAGTATAAAGCTCAGCAAATAATGTTATAATATTATTAAATCTACCCATGTATTGCATTTGATTAAAAAATACAGTCTGTATAGTAGCTTTTCTGAACTAATAAGGAGACTCAATGCCTCACAAACCATTAAATTGATGTTATGGTTATTATTAATATTAATGAAATTGATCATTAATATTTATTACTGTGTAAACATTTAATATACAGTAATTATTTTCAGAAGTAATATAATAGATCTCCCCCGCCTGAGTACACAATTATACATTTATGTTAGAATTACTTTACTCTAAAGAATAGTCTTAGTAATTAGTTATCATAGAATATTTGTGTGATAAAATAACATATTGTAGTCAACTCACCCTGCTAAAATTAAAATCTATATATTTAAAAGTGCCATCTGCATATATTTAAATCATTTCCTTCATCTTATAAAAATTGGATTCATTTCTTTTTATTGCTCATTAGATGTTGTTTTAGATAGATCTTCCCTAACATTTGAAATAGAGTTGCAGTAAAACAAAACTGTATTTTAACTGAAAAAAAATTATCTTTCCAAATTCTGGTAGTTTTGACAAATATATGCAAGTTATTATTGTCCCGATCAGATTTCCATTTGTAACTCAAAGCCCTGTATGTCTTATAACATGCAAATAGGTATGTAAACAGACTCTACCCTCTCCTTTTCTTAATCTTCCTTAAACATCCTCGTCCATGTAACTCTGTAATTCAACAAAAGAACTTTCTACCATTAAAGAGAAATAACTTTGAGATTATGAGGTACATCTATTGCAATATAGTGAAGAAGTGATGCAATGAAAATATAGTCAATAATAGGTACTTTTCCATTAAGTTTAACAAATACTCTAGCTGCTGCTGCTGCTGCTAGGTCGATTCAGTCGTGTCCGACTCTGTGCGACCCCATAGACGGTAGCCCACCAGGCTCCCCCATCCCTGGGATTCTCCAGGCAAGAACACTGGAGTGGGTTGCCATTTCCTTCTCCAATGCATGAAAGTGAGAAGTGAAAGTGAAGTGGCTCAGTCGTGTCCGACTCTAGCGACCCCATGGACTGCAGCCCACCAGGCTCCTCCATCCATGGGATTTTCCAGGCAAGAGTATTGGAGTGGGGTGCCACTGCCTTCTCCAAATACTCACAGGAATCCCCATATAGTCAGAGTGACTTTTCATTTTTCATGTTTATTTCATTTTATCTAAAGATGTTGATTTTAAAGTCCTGTTTCTGAATGTCTTGATTTCTTCCCTGAGTCTTTTGAAGAATGCATTAGGGAAAGGCAAATAGAATTATCTTCTTTTAAAATATTTAGCTTTTTCCCATTTTTTCCTCAGGGTAGAAACAACTAGGGAAACTGTTTTTCATTCCACAGAGTGCACATTTCAAGAGTTTATTAAAGAGTTTTTGAGTAGTGGTTGTGAGATTTCATTATAAAGTATCTGTGTCTCAAGAAGTTTTTATATCTTCTGATTAAAAGTCCCTTCTCCAGTTTTATCACATATAGAACACCCTTTACTATGTTGACAGTGATTTTTATCGTGCTGGGTTGTCTCCATCATATTGTTTATTAATTGAGTATATGTTATCTATTTCTTGCCTGATATTGAGACATAAATAAACAAATGAATAAATAAGATAACATGACCATATTTGAAAAAGAATAAAGTCCAGTAGGGGAGAAAATAGCATCACACACACAGAAACTATGGGCTTCCTGGGTAGCTCAGCTGGTAAAGAATCCACCTGCAATGCAGGAGAGCTGGGTTTGATCCCTGGGTTGGGAAGATCCCCTGGAGGAGGGCATGGCAACCCACTCCAGTATTCTTGGCTGGAGAATCCCCATGGACAGAAGAGACCCCTACAAATCCATGGGGTCACAAAGAGTCTGACACAGCTGAACACACACAAATTTTAACCCTTGATATTTAAAAAAAATTAAGCTTCTCTGCATAAGCTGGAAGTGAGAACCTAGGATTCCCTCTCACTAAAGTCATTTGGCCCCCATCCTAAGGCCACACCACCCTGCCCTCATGAATGTCCCACTAGAGCCTACTTCAGCACTGCCATGCCTGGGCTCTTTTCAGCTCTTTCTGAATGAGTAGCAATAATATTTAGGAAATGTCCCTCTCAGGAGGCACAATTTCTGCCTCTATTTAAGTTTTACCTGATCTGAACCAGCTTACCACTCTTTGTCGATCCTGGTGATTCTTAGAGACCAGCTCTGCCACTTTGTCAGAGTGGCTATTTAAAGCAAGGTTCCTCCAATCTGGGTATGTCATTTGCTAATCTAAATTGATATTTTAAATTCCCCAGGCATAAATTCAGTAGTGAATAAGAATGTCATAAGCTTGAGCAGGTCTTTGAAATAGTAAACTAGCCAGAGAGAACCAGAGACTGAAAAGCAGTGCCAGAGTGCAGTTGGTGTTCTGTGTTTCCACATTCGTGAGACTAGGGATTGCATGGGAAACTTAACAGTTAAGAGAAAGGATCAACTGGACTCCAAGGCAGCCATTGTGGGCTTTTGAGCAGATGATAAATTGAATAAATATAAACGTATCAGGTGATTCTGACAGGGGAGTAGAGGACTCTGGATACAGGGGCAGATTAAAGAAAAATGGTGGTTTAGCCTTTTACTTTTCCCATGGGACATGGAATACCTGCCTCAGAATGATAAGAATGGAAATGGAGATCAAAGGATGATCTGAAAAGATGTCCTGCATAAGGATTTGTGTTAGCTTGTTGCTAATTAGCATAAGAGAGAGTAGACAGTGAAGAATCAGGAGGCTTGGAGAAGACAACAGAGCAAGCCAATTTGAGGGGAAGATGGTGAGTTCTGTTTGTGAGCTCTTATATTTGAGGTAGATAGAAATAGGTCCTTAGTTATTTTAGTTGAACATGGTTATGGATGCTCATCTAAGAGAGTGAAAGTTCAGAGAAAATAGAAAAAGACCAGAGACATATCAAATGAATGGTCATCAAAAGCAGGAAAAGTGATGTTATTTTAGAGTAACTGCATCATTTTTCTTATAGTTTTATGAATTAGATTCCCTGATCATGTTCTATACTACTTTCAATAGTCACTAGGAACTTTGGATTGTCCAGGCACTGGGCAGTTGGCCAGGTCAGGCAAATGTTAATTAATCCAGTGTCTATATAGAAAAGAATTTCCAATCATTATTACTGCCCCAAAGCTTTCTTGCTTTTAACTTCTATTTCTTACCAGAAATATATTAGATTAATTCTCTCACTCTCTTTCATATGTTATAAAAGTTATGACAGTTAGTCAGTATTTGATTTGATACTTAGTAAGTCTCCTTTTTTTATAGCCTATTTTTCATAGCAGAGTACACAAACATCATTATAATAAATATCTTTACAACAATCCTATTCCTAGGAGCATTTCACAACCCATGCATACCAGAACTTTACACAATTAATTTCACTTGGAATTAACTTGGAAGAAAAGTTATGACCAACGTAGATAGCATATTGAAAAGCAGAGACATTACTTTGCCAACAAAGGTCCGTCTAGTCAAGGCTATGGTTTTTCCTGTGGTCATGTATGGATGTGAGAGTTGGACTGTGAAGAAAGCTGGCTGCCGAAGAATTGATGCTTTGGAACTGTGGTGTTGGAGAAGACTCTTGAGAATCCCTTGGACTACAAGGAGATCCAACCAGTCCATTCTGAAGGAGATCAGCCCTGGGATTTCTTTGGAAGGAATGATGCTAAAGCTGAAACTCCAGTACTTTGGCCACCTCATGCAAAGAGTTGACTCAATGGAAAAGACTCTGATGCTGGGAGGGATTGGGGGCAGGAGGAGAAGGGGACGACAGAGGATGAGATGGCTGGATGGCATCACTGACTCAATGGACGTGAGTCTGAGTGAACTCTGGGAGTTGGTGATAGACAGGGAGGCCTGGCGTGCTGCAATTCATGAGGTCGCAGAGAGTCGGCCACGACTGAGCAACTGAACTGAACTGAAGTCTCCTTTTAAATAATTGACATGTTCTTGTGATTTATAAAAGAATATATATTTGGTTATTCAGATGACCAGAATATATTTCTCAAGTATATTTGGTCTTCATCAGCGATAGTTTCTGGCTCAGAGTTGCCCAAACCATAGGAATTCTTCAGTGTAGATAGTGATAAAAGTGTCTTTGTTATGTCAATAGGTGATTTTTGAAAAGCACAGAAGGGTAGGGGCTAGTTGTCAGTGGAGCCAGCTTGTGATGGAAGAGTTGGAACTTTCAATCCCATCTTTCAATCCCCTCTCCACCTTCTAGCAGAGGAGAGGGGCTTGAGGTTGAAGCAGTTGCCAGTGGTTAATGATTTAACCAGTCTTGCTTCCTTAAAAATCCCCAGAAAGATGGGTTTGGAGTGTTTCCAGATTGGTGAAGAAGTGCAGGTGCAGATGGAATGACAGGCCTGGAGAGAGCCTGAAAGCTCCACCCCCTCTCCATATCTTGTCCTATGCGTCTCTTCTGTCTCTCTCTTCCTGAGTTATATCCTTTTATTAAATAAACCACTTTTCTGGTAAGTAAAATGTTTTTAACTCTGGGTTCTGCAAGCTGGTCTAGCAAATTATTCAAACCTGAGAAGCAGAGTCTTGGGAATCTGTGTGTGGCTGCAGTCAGTCAGTACAGGAAGCAACCTGGCATCTGAAGTGAGAGGGTAGGGACAGTCTTGTAGGCCTTTGAAATCTGACACTGTCTCTGGGTAAATAGTGTCAGAAGGAAGTTGACCTCCCGAACATCCAGTGAGTATCCAAGAATTGCTTATTGATGCTGCACACCCCCGCCCCTGCCACACACACACATTAGAAATTAGATGCAGAATTCAAAATAATAGCTAAAATATTTCTGTGGCTAGGTTTCCCTTCCATTTTCCTTTAGTCTGACTTTTGTGAAACATTCCTTAATGCTGAAGAGGGCCTTTAATGAAAGGAATTGCCCAAATCAGTCATGCCAGGTAACACCATTTTAGAAGGCTGGTAGGTAGTTCTCACCCTGGCTCAGAAAGCTATCTACAGAGTTTTCACTGGGGGCAGCTTTGGGATTGTGCCATGAAACTTCACTGTGGTTCTCCTGTTGGAACGGCATGGGTGATAAGGAAGCAGCTGCACACAAGCATTCGCTGTTTGAAAGGATAGGAAATGTATGTACTGGCCCTTCCAGGGAGGCCTCACTGCTGCAGCAGTTTAGCCCACTACTCAGTACATGCAGTGCTGGTAGTCCCACATTCAGCTGCTGACCAGCAGCATGGCCCTCAGCTCTAATAGGGAGCATATGATCCCTCCAGCTGGCAGGTGACACCGTTTGGCAGCGTTCCCAGCAGCTCAACAAAAGGTTTTCAAATATCAAAGCCAGGGGAAAGACCTCTGCCTTTATAAGGAAAGTAATTTGACTGTGCATGCATTTTGCTTCCATAAGAATTATTGCTTCTAACTCACTGAATTCTGTGAAGGAAAGGGCACACTTAGAGAATGAAATTAAAAAATATGTAAACTGTTCATTCAAATGGATAAATATGTGTAAAATTAGAGGAAATCAAAGTTTGTGCTTAGAAAAGGAATGCTATTTGAACATAATTAAAGGTGGGAAAAGTATTTTTTAAATTCTAGATTCTCAATTTATGATTGTAACATTTAAAATAAATTGCTTGAAAACCATTTTAGAGCATAATTAAGAAATATTTTATGAATATATATGTGTGCTCTGATTTTTCACTAATTTTTGCTAGTTCCCAGTTCTGAAAAATTCAAGATAGAAATAAGACAGTTTTACAGATAGGCTCTTGAATAATGTTCTGTGTTATGAGTGTAGCCATAATTTATGTATTTAACCTTCCCATTATTTATAGCCATTTGTGTTGTTTCCATATGTTTATAAATGTGATAAATGTCCTTATATTAATACTGTATCATTGTGGGAAAAAAGGAAATACCATTTGCACATAGTTAGAGATAGGAAAGGTATTATTTTTAAAGATCCAATATGAAAATGCAAGCCAATAAGAATTTAGATTGGTTAGATTATGAAGACTTAATAGGTTTTTATTGAAGAAAGGGACTTTAGAGGTCTTTTCAGAAAATGTAATTTCATCATATGAAAAAGCTATGTGGTAGAAGAGTCACCTGATCAGAGTCACGCAACTCAAGAGTGGCAGTTTAGAAATGACTTGGATCTCGACTATGAATACAGCATTCATCAACTTCTAACCTGTTACAAGTGGAGACTCAGAAAACTAGGCAGTCCTATCAGTCAACTCATTTATTCAGTTGAAAAAAAGGAAACAGTAGATCATAGGAAAAATAAACATATATTTGAGTATTATATTCTTATATTAATCTCTGAATATGATTTTAAAGTTAAATCATTTGTGTGTAAGCATAAGAAATGGAACTGCAGACATAACTGTCAGCTGGTTGATGGCTATCTTGTATATGTGAAAAATACATCTGCCTCCAAAAGTGTGTAATTTTTTTTCTCAGATAGTCAGTAGAGTTATAGTAATACTCTGTATGTGTTTTAAGTTCCACGCCCTTATATTTTCTTTATCATTTTTTAAAAATTGAAGTATAGTTAATTTACAATGTGGTTTCAGGTGTACATAAAAGTGATTCAGTTTATATATATATACATACACATATATAATTTTTCAGATTCTTTTACATTATAGGTTATTAGAAGCTAATTTAGTTTGATACTCTATACAGTAAGACTGTGCTGATTATCTATTTTACATATAATAGTGTGTATATGTTAATCCCAAACTCCTAGTTTCTGTCTTACCCCACTCCCTGCTGTCCCCTTTGGTAAACATAAGTTTGTTCTTGAAGTCTGAGTCTGTTCCTGTTTTGTAAATAAATTCATTTTTTTTTTTTATATTTCACATTTAAGTGATATCATATGATATTTGTCTTTCTGTGTCTGACTTAGTATGATAATCTCTAGGGCCATTCATGTTGCTGCAAATGGCATTACCTATTCTTTTTATGGCTGCCTAATACTCTTTTGTGGAGAAGGAAATGGCAACCCACTCCAGTGTTCTTGCCTGGAGAATCCCATGGACGAAGAAGCCTGGTGGGCTGCAGTCCATGGGGTCGCACAGAGTCGGACACGACTGAAGCAACTTAGCAGCAGCAGCAGCAGTACTCTTTTGTGTGTATATGTGTATTCCACATCCTCTTTATCCATTCACCTGTCAATGCACATTTAGATTGCTCCTATGTCTTGACTGTTGTAAATAGAGCTGCTGTGAACATTGTGCATACCCTTGTATTTTGCAGGTCAGGATAAGGACAATCACTTTCATTAACAGAACAATTTATGTAATCCAGTAAAACATGGGACCATGATGCCTAACAGAATATACAAGCTACAAATGTATTTTGCTTTTTACCAACAAAATGAATTTTTTAATCTACTCTGAACATGAAATTGTGTTTGTTCTCTTTACAAAACTTGGGCATGCTTATTAATATTATGAAAAGATTTATGATATTACCCTTTATATAGAAAATTCTCCTGTAACATTAATAGTGTTACTGAATTTATTTGCATCTTTGCAGGATGAAAACATGCCCTTTAAACCACCTAATATCTGATAATAAATCCCATTTTGTGTGATCTACTCAGTTTCTGTTTTCTGTAGGAAGAAAGGCTATATTGTTAAAGATTCCTTTGTTGACTGTAAATAGTGAATGATTCTATTTTGGGGGTAGTTGAGAGAGTTAGCTGTAGATCAGTGTTCTCAAACTTCAGTATGTTTATGGATCACTTTGGAATGTAGTTAAAATACTGATTCTGACTCAGTAGTGAAGCCTGAGAATCTAAGATCCTGCATGTCTAACAAGCTTTCAGTTAATTGTCAAGGTGTTTGTCTGCAGACCACTTTTAATACCAAAATTCTAGATTATATTAAGCCTTCAAGAATAACTTCTGCCTCCAGAGCCCCTAACTGCAGATGTTAGACTTCAGTGAGACAATTAAAAACTATTCTGATCCATTTTATTACTGTCCCTGGATCAGAAACAGTATGTCTAGGGTGATTTCCAAACATAACTACTATGATGTTGTTTTCTTTTTTGCTTTGTTAGGAACAAAAAAATACTTTTTTCATATATTGATACCTATCTATCTATTGATTGATCAAGAGGAGAGGTGAGAGAGAAAGGATTAAACAAGTGATTCTAAAAGAAACTTCAAATAGGGGATTTACAGATGTCACATGTTCACCACCTCAGTGCAGATATTCAGCTTACCTGATTGTAAGGGACACACATTTCTTGCTTATAACTTATGACATTTTGTTTTCATTCTGTTATTTCATATTTTTCCTGTGAGAAGGAAAAATTGTCACATGGTGCTACTTGGGGAGGGATGTTTCAGGCCACATTTCAAGACTTTTCTTGAGCGTGGGCCATAACACCTAGGTCCTGAGAGATACAGAAGGTACTGAGAGATACAGAAGACAGGAGATGAGACTCCAAATGACAAGTGGTGTAGGCAAAAGTGGGTAGATAGAAGTGGGCTAGTGTTATATGGAGACAGTAAGGAGACTGTGCAGAATTGCAGGGTACTAGGGAGGAAGACTGAACATTAATTTTGCTTAAGTAATGACCAGAGTGTCATGGGGTAGTGACAGATTATAGAGAGCTTTGATTACGAGAAATGAAAGTTTGGACTTGGTCTTGAAAAAAATGAGAGATGTGGAAAGTTTCTTTTTAAAAAGCTAAAGAATGATCATGCTATTTTGGGAGGTTAATTAGGCTACCTTCAGAAAGAAGGTATATTTTGACAGGTATTATGATTATTAAATGGGCTACAGAAATAATTTTCATACAAAATATTTAAAATGGCATTTTATTTTGTGTAGTACAGTTTGAATTATCAAAAATGAAATAAAAAGTAACCTACAGTTTATCGATTTTAACCTTGCCCAGAAATAAAAAATGTTAAATATACTGGATGATCAGGTTTAAAAGTAACTGTCAGAAATATCTGTGCTCTTTCATCTTTTAATGAAGTCTCTTTAAAGGCAAAAATTAAACTCTGCCTTCTCCACTTTTTCATTTTTTTCAGTCTAATTCTTCTCTGTGTGATTCAAGGTGATTAAGCAATACCTGTTTTTGTCTCAAAGCCAAACTTTTCTTCTGTTCAGTCTTAGCCATCAGGGCTATCCTGGATATACCACACAAACAAAAAGGAAACTTTCATAGTTTCTACATTCACATCTTCTACCATGCTGCTCTACAGAGGCATAGCCTTTGTCTTTGATTCCCAGAGGTGTATATTCTCACTAAAACCATAATGAACCAAAATGTGTGGTTCCCCTAAGCTCTCTCATGTCATCATTTTGCATGACCAGAACAAAGGAGAGGATGGTAAATGATGGTAGCTGAACAATATAGTAAGTGTCAATTTGGTGACTCTATTTAGTCTCACTAGCAATTGCAAAATGAAATTAATAAGCACCACAGTGCTCACAGACCTATCAAGGTCCACTGTAAGATCATGTGTGAATTAGTCAGGCCTAAAATGAGCCCCAGATTTTATTTTCCCGTGCTCCAAAATCACTGTGGATGGTGACTGCAGCCATGAAATTAAAAAGATGATTGCTCCTTGGAAGAAAAGCTATGGCAAACCTGGACAGTGGCAGAGATATCTCTGTGCTGACAAACGTCTGTAGAGTCAAAGCCATGGTTTTGTCAGTGGTCATGTATGGATGTGAGTTAGACCATAAAGAAGGCTGAGTGCCAAAGAATCGATGCTTTCAAGTTGTGATGTCCCCGGGACTGCCAGATCAAACCAGTCAATCCTAAAGGAAATCAACCCTGACTGTTAATTGGAAGGACTGTTGATGAAGCTGAAGTTCCAGTACTTTGGCCACCTGATATGAAGAGCCAACTCATTGGAAAAGACACTGATGCTGGGGAGGACTGAAGGCAGAAGGAGAAGGAGAGCAACAGAGGATGAGATGTTTCGATAGTATCATGTACTCTGCTGCTGCTAAGTCGCTTCAGTTGTGTCTGACTCTGTGCGACCCCATAGATGGCAGCCCACCAGGCTCCCCCGTCCCTGGGATTCTCCAGGCAAGAAAACTGGAGTGGGCTGCCATTTCCTTCTCCAATGCATGAAAGTGAAAAGTGAAAGTGAAGTCACTCAGTCGTGTCCGACTCTTAGTGACCCCATGGACTGCAGCCTACCAGGCTCCTCCATCCATGGGATTTTCCAGGCAAGAGTACTGGAGTGGGGTGCCATTGCCTTCTCTGATCATGTATTCAATGGACCTGAATTTGAGCAAACTCCAGGAGATGGTGGAAGACAGAGAAGCCCAGCATGCTGCAGTCCATAGGGTCACAAAATGTCAGAGATGACTTAGTGACTGAATAACAACAAAATGAGCCCCAGTGTGTAAACAGTCAGCTACTCCTGTGGCCTTCACTGTGAACTCTGATATGCTCATGATTTTTATAAGTATACAAGTCATCCAGAACTTTAAACTGTGATCCTTAATTCTGGATTAGTCTACTGGAAATTTCTGCATGTTGGATATGTATGAAATATGTCCATATCAAATTAAGATACTAATGTTAAACTCAATTATCAACTGCCAGAAACTTGCTTTTTCACTCTATGTTCTCCATTTCAAAGTATCGTAGTAGTGCTCCCCAGATCACCAAAGCTAAAAACCTCCAAGTTATTTAGTGACTCCTTCCTCTCTTTTAACACCTTCAGCTGTCCATCAGTTTATATGGTTTCTAACTCCCCTTTTGATAGTTTCTGACTCCATTTAATTTCCCCTGTCATTGCTTTTGTTCACACTTTCATATGTCTTATAAGCAGAAATATCTAGTTAGAATTCCATTTCTGCTACTTTATCCAGACTTTTGTGAGACATTTGGATTCCATTTTTGTGGTACTCGTGGTAAAGAACCCGCCTGCCAATGCAGGAAATGTAACAGATATGGGTTCAATACCTGGGTCAGGAAGATCCTCTGTAGTAGAAAATAGCAACCCATTGCAGTATTCTTGCCTAAAAAATTCCATGGATAGAGGAGTGTGGCAGGCTACAGTCCATAGGATCGCAAAGAGTCAGACACGACTAAAGCAACAGAGCATGCATCTTAAAATAAAAGAGAGATAAAGCTTCATCTTACAGAATAGTTTTAAGGATTTCATGAGATAGAGATATTTTAGGTAAAACAATATAGTATGTGGCTCACAGTAGGGATTCAGTGAAGATCAATCTCATGTTCACAATCATATCTCCCTCAGTTTGACCAGCGTCTAGCACACAGAAAGCACTCAGTCTGTGTTTACTATAAATATTAATGATGTAATCATCATCATAGTCTCTCTGTTTCTAACCTTTTACCCTGTTATTCCAACCTCCACCGTGCCGCTGGAATTTACATGAAATGCAAGTATCATGTCCTTTATGCTCCAAAACTTTGAATGGTTCTCTCATCCACAGAAGGTGCTTTTCTGGATCTACATAACTGCCCTTGATCTGACCTAGGCTTCAATTCCACTCTTGTTTTCACTGCTCAACAAAAGCTCCTTACAATGAAGCCAAGGAAAAAAGCTGTATTTCCCCCACACACCAACAAACAAAAGACTGTTTTTCATGTTTCTATCAATTACCTTCACTTTGTCTAAAATAATAATGTACTACTTCATTTATCCTTCTGTGCTTCCCCAAGCAGAATTGTATGATTCCAGTTTAATTACTATAATCTCATCTTTGTACTCCTGAAGTCCAATATGTAGAGTTACTTGATTTCATATTTACTGAAATAATGGTATTAGAAAATTAAAGGAAAAATAAAGTATAAATAGATATGTTACATGTCTCGTATATTACAAACTATATAATCATATTACTTAATACTGTTCTCATGTTTATGCTGCTGATTTCTATGTAGGACTTGCATTAAAAGTTGTTAACATGGATCAGGAAAATTCATGTGATTTGACTTTTCCCTAATTACTAAGTCCTCCTTAAAACAAGTAGCACGTTTTCAAAGTGCTGCTGCTACTGCTGTCAAGTCACGTCAGTCATGTCTGACTCTGTGCAACCCCATAGATGGCAGCCCACCAGGCTCCTCTGTCCCTGGGATTCTCCAGGAAAGAACACTAGAGTGGGTTGCCATTTCCTTCCAAAGTGCTGCTGCTGCTGCTAAGTCGCTTCAGTCGTGTCCGACTCTGTGCCACCCCATAGATGGCAGCCCACTAGGCTCCTCTGTCCCTGGAATTCTCCAGACAAGAACACTAGAGTGGGTTGCCATTTCCTTTCAAAGTGCTGCTGCTGCTGCTGCTAAGTTACTTCAGTCGTGTCCGACTCTGTGCGACCCCCTAGACGGCAGCCCACCAGGCTCCCCTGTCCCTGGGATTCTCCAGGCAAGAACACTAGAGTGGGTTGCCATTTCCTTTCAAAGTGCTGCTGCTGCTGCTGCTAAGTCACTTCAGTCGTGTCCAACTCTGTGCGACCCCATAGATGGCAGCCCACCAGGCTCCCCTGTCCCTGGGATTCTCCAGGCAAGAACACTGGAGTGGGTTGCCATTTCCTTCTAGGATGGTACAAATCCTGGGATTGTGAAATAGTGAAACTAGTGGATTCACAATGTGCCAGTAACCCTGGCATTGGTCTCAGCTACAGCAGTTTGCTCTAACAGAGATTTACAATCAGTTTAATCTGTGAGAAGAAGGGCAGAGTGACTAAGAAAATAGACTCTGATTTTAGAAAATCCAAGTTCAAATTTCGGTTCCCTTCTTGCAGATTCCCATATGATCTTGAACACATTGCCTAACCTTTCAGAAACTCTTTCGTATAAAATAGAAATAATAATGGTACCCACACAAAAGGATTATTGGCTGTTCAGTCTTTCAATTCCATCTGACTCTCATCCAACCATCTCATCCTCTGTCAGCCCTTTCTCCTCCCACCTTCAATCTTTTCCAGCATCAGGGTCTTTTCCAATGAGTCAGCTCTTCTCATCAGGTGGCTGGAGTATTAGAGCTTCAGCCTTAGCATCAGTCCCTCCAGTCAATATTCAGGACTGATTTCCTTTAGGATTTCCAAGGGACTTTCAAGAGTCTTGTCCAAAATCATAGTTCAAAAGCATCAGTTCTTCAGTACTCAGCCTTCTTTATGGTCCAGCTCGCACATCCATACATCACTACTGGAAAAACCATAGCTTTGACTGTATGGACCTTTGTCAGCAAAGTAATGTCTCTGCTTTTTAATATGCTATCTAGGTTGGTCATAGCTTTTCTTTTCTTTTAAGTAAATTTATTTATTTTAATTGGAGGTTAATTACTTTACAATATTGTATTGGTTTTGCCATATGTAAGCATGAATCCGCCACAGGTATACACGTGTTCCCCATCCTGAACCCCCCCTCCCTCCTCCCTCCCCGTATCATCCCTTCCAAGGAGGCAGTGTCTTTGAATTTCATGGCTGCAATCACCATCTGCAGTGATTTTGGAGCCCCAAAAAATAAAGTCTGTCACTGTTTCCATTGTTTCCCCATCTATTTCCCATGAAGTGATGGGACCAGATGCCATGATCTTAGTTTATTGAATGTTGAGTTTTAAGCCAGCTTTTTCAACTCTCCTTTTCACTCACCTTCATGAAGAGGTTCTTTAGTTCTTCTCTTTCTGCCATAAGGGTGGTATCGTCTCCATATCTGAGGTTATTGATATTTCTCCCAGCAATCTTGATTCCAGCTTGTGAGTGATCCAGTCCAGCATTTTTCATGCATGAGGTAATATGAATTAAATTTTAATCTTACACTGTCAAGACTTTCAGATACACAAGACTCACAAGATTGCCATCTGGTATTAGTCTGCTTAGAAAGATATAGAGCTTGTCATCATAGTAACCATAGTCATTCCTCATCTTTGATGGGAATTCTTCTAGAAATTCATGCAACACATTTCAGGGGAAGAAGGATAATTATACATCCAGCAGGTCAAAGAGCAGCCTTGCATTAAAAGTATCAACCCTACAGGCATTGGTATCTCTGGAAGTGATCTATTTGTAATAGCCTATAAAGTCTCCAGAAAAATAAATTCTAGTCCAAGAGTTTAGGGAAGCACAAAGCTGTAGCTTCCTACCAGGTAGTTTTAGTTTCTCCACAGCAAATTAAATTTATCAAATTGATCATTCTATTATAAACAATATTATCTAGTAACATAGCTGATATTTCAACTTTCATCAGGTTACCAGGTAACTGTAAGAGGAGGCATTTAACTGATGGTCAAATTCTCCACAAAAGATTAAAAGGGACTGTTAATTCTCTGCCTATACATAGAATATAAACTTTGTAAGCATCACTTGTGTGTATGTGTGTGTTCAGTTGTTCATTCATGTCCAATTCTTTGCAACCCTATGGACTGTCACCTGCCAGGCTCTTCTGTCTGTGATATTTTCCAGGCAAGAATACTGGAGCAGATTGCCATTTCCTCCTCCAGGGGATCTTCCCAACCCAGGGATCAAACCCACATCTCTTGCATCTCCTGCATTGGCTGGCAGATTCTTTACCATGAGCACCACCTGGAAAGCCCCATATATGCATATATGTGTATGATAACAATCTGATGAAGTGTTATAAATGTATCTAAGAGGAAATTAAACATGGAGGGTTTTGTATGAAATGAGTTGTAGAGGTCATCATTTGGTCATTATTTTGCCTAATTTTCATGAATACCTTGTGTTGTTCATCACAGAGAAAGTTTTGCTCTTAGGTTAGTGTTGTTACCTAATGCATCATTAATAGGCAATATGTGACATGTGAGTAAAAATGGGATTCTGGTCCTCTCTGTTGTTGTAAGGAGCAACAGAGCTGACTCATAGGACCATTTTACTGCTACTCTCAGATGATTCTTCTGCCCAGACCTCCCAGCTCAGACAAATTGACTTTGACGTTTTAAGCTCTAATTGTTTCCTAGGAATGCAATTTTCATACACATGCCAGTAGAATTAAGAAGATTGAATGTGAGTTGTTATATTAAAATGGACCTGCCTCTCTGTATGGTTGATTATCATAGTTAAATATAGCACCTGAATGATGAGACAGAATTATCACTGAACTCTCCCATTGGAACAGATGCTCTATTGTGGCAACAGGCCTCCTCTATCTTGTAAACATGAACTACTAGTTATTGATAATGTGCATGAGTTCAACTAAGAATCAGCACAAGGCAATCTAATTCCAGGAAAATCCTTCAAAGTGCATAAACCCAAGGTCGATGACATTCTCTAACATCATCTTCATCTTTGTAAGTAGACATTAGGATTAAGAATTCAACATCCCTTCTGAAAGGAGGGTTGGGGAGAGTCTTCTATGACACCACAGTTTGAAAGTGTCAATTCTTCAGTGCTCAGCCTTCTTTATGGTCCAACTCTCACATTGATTCCAACTGCAGGATGGAGAGCCTTCATCAATCCTTGGGAAACTGAGGACTTAATTTACAGTAGGCACATCTCTCAAGGCAGGTCTCTCACCGAAATTCCTCGTATTAGTGTCTGGTTGCAGTTTGCTAAAATAATAAAAGCATATCATCAACAGCTCATGCATTGCCTTGGTGTGGACCCAGAGTGCAAGCATAGACAAAGAGCAGACACTGACTTCACACTCCGATAGGTCACAGTTTGGTAATGAAATCAAAGTACATGATCAACAGTTCATACATTGCCTTGGCGTGGACCCACAGTGCAAGCACAGAGGAAGAGCAGGCACTGACTCCACACTTCTGATAGGTTGCAGTTTGCTAAAATAATAAAAGGGTGTGATCAATAGCTCATACATTGCCTTTGTGTGGACCTAGAGTGCAAGCACAGGAGAAGAGCAAACACTGATTTCACACTTCTGATAGAGATCAAGCCCTGAGCGTTTGGAGTGTGAACACTGACTCCAAGACCTTAGACTACCAGAGAACTACCCCTGCTGCTGCTGCTAAGTTGCGTCTGTTGTGACCAACTCTGTGCGACCCCATAAACAGGAGCCCACCAGGCTCTGCTGTCCCTGGGATTCTTCAGGCAAGAACACTGGAGTGGGTTGCCATTTCCTTCTCCAATGCATGAAAGTGAAAAGTGAGAGTGAAGTCGTTCAGTCGTGTCTGACTCTTCGAGACCCCATGAACTGCAGCCTACCAGGCTCCTCCGTCCATGGGATCTTCCAGGCAAGAGTACTGGAGTGGGGTGCCATTGCCTTCTCCAGAGAAATAACCCTAGCGGGTACCAAATGGTGAGAACTCACACAAAGGAAACCACTGTAAAGAAGACCCAGCATCACCCAACCACCAAAAGCACCCTGTGCAGGATGCCTCATCTAAACAACAAACAAAATACAAACCCAATCATCAGCAGACAGGATTACCACCTCACTCAGTGTTTCCCATCAGAGGAAAAGCAAACAAACAAAAACTCAACACAAATCTCACCCTATAAGAAACTTACACAAACCACTGGACCAACCTTAGGGGGCAGAAACCAAAAGGAAGAAAGAATTCAACCTTGGAGTCTGGGAAAAGCAGACCTCAAACACAGTAAGTATAAAAAGAAATAATGAAAAAGCAGAGAAATACTACACAAATGAAGGAACAAATTAGAAACACAGCGGTCCAAATAAATGAAGAGGAAATAGGAAAATTACCTGAAAAAGAATGCAGAATAATGATAGTAAAGATGATCAAAAACCTTGAAAACAGAATGGGGAAAAATGCAAGAATCAATTAACAAAGACATGGAAGAATTAAAGAATAAACATGGAGACAAACAACACAATTACTGAAATTAAAAATACTCTAGAAGGAATCAATGGCAGAATATTTGAAGCAGAAGAACGAATCAGTGACCTGGAAGATAAAATGGTGGAAATAAATTCTGAAGAGCAGAATAAAATAAAAAGAATGAAAAGAAATGAGGATTGTCCTCTGGGACAATACCAAATGCACCAACATTCGAATAATAGGGGTCCCAGAAGAAGAAGAGAAAAAGAAAAGATATGAAAAAATTTTGAAGAGATTATAGTTGAAAATTTCCCCAGCATGGAAAAGGAAATAGTCAATCAAGTCCAAGAGGCACAGAGAGTCCCATACAGGATAAATCCAAGGAGAAACATGCCAAGACACATACTAATCAAACTAAAAAAGACTAAACACAAAGAAAGAATATTAAAAGCAGCAAGGGAGAAGCAACAAGTAACATACAAGGGAAACCCCATATGCTTAACAGCTGATCTTTCAGCAGAAACTCTGCAGACCAGAAGGGAATGGCAGGATACATTTAAACATTTAAAGTACTGACAGGGAAAAATCTACAACCAAGATTACTGTACCCAGCAAGGATCTCATTCAAAACTGATGGAGAAATCAAAAGCTTCTCAGACAGGCAGAAGTTAAGACAACTCAGTACCACCTAACAAGCTTTACAACAAATGTTAAATGGATTTACATAGTCAAGAAATACAAGAGAAGAAAAAGGATCTACAAAATCAACCCCAAACAATTAAGAAAATGGCAATGGAAACATATATATCAATAATTACTTTAAATGTAAATGGATTAAATGCTTCAGTCAAAAGACACAGACTGGCTGAATGGATACAAAAACATGACCCATGTATATGCTATCTACAAGAAACCCACTTTAGACCCCAAGACACATATAGACTGAAAGTGAGAGGATGAAAAAATATATTCCATGAAAATGGGAAGCAAAATTAAGCTGGAGTAGCAATCCTCATATCTGACAGAATAGACCTTAAAATAAAGAAGATTACAAGAGATAAGGAAAGACACTACATAATGACCAAGGGATCAATCCAAGAGGAAGACATCACAACTGTAAATAATATGCACTCAACATAGGAGCACCTCAGTACATAAGACAAACACTAACAGACATAAAATGAGAAACTGACAGGAACACAATAATAGTAAGAGACTGTAACACCCCACTCACACCAATGGATGGATCATCAAAACAGAAAACTAATAAGGAAACACAAGTCTTAAATGATACATTAGATGCTGCTGCCGCTGCTAAGTTGCTTCAGTCGTGTCCAACTCTGTGTGACCCCATAGACCGCAGCCCACCAGGCTCCCCCGTCCCAGGGATTCTCCAGGCAAGAATACTGGAGTGGGTTGCCATTTCCTTCTCCAATGCATAAAAGTGAAAGTGAAGTCACTCAGTCGTGTCCGACTCCTAGCGACCTCATGGACTGCAGCCTACCAGGCTCCTCCGTCCATGGGATTTTCCAGGCAAGAGTACTGGAGTGGGGTGCCATTGCCTTCTCCATACATTAGATGAGATGGATGTTATTGATATCTTCAGGACATCCCATCCAAATGCAGAGGAATACATCTTCTCAAGAGCACATGGAACATTCTCCGTATAGACCACATCTTGGGTCACAAATCAAACCTCAGTAAATTTAAGAAAATAGAAATCATATCATGCATCTTCTCTGACCACAATGCTATGATATTAGATATCAATTACAAGAAAAAAAAACTGTAAGAAACACAAACACATGGAGATTAAACAACACATTTCTAAAAAACCAACAGGTTACAAAGAAATAAAAAGGGAAATAAAAAAATTTCTAGAAACAAATGATAATGAAAACTTGACAACTCAAAGCCTATGGAATGCAGCAAAAGCAGTTCTAAGAGGGAAGTTTATTTATAGCAATAGAATCCTACCTCAAGAAAGAAGAAAAACATCAAATAGACAGCCTAACTCTACACCTAAAACAACTGGAAAAAGAAAAACAAAAAAAAATCCCAAAATTAGTAGAAGGAAAAAATCATAAAGATCTGAGCAGAAATAAATGAAAAAGAAATGAAAGAAACAATACTAAAGATTAATAAAACTAAAAGCTGGTTCTTTGACAAGATAAAATTGACTAATATTTAGCCAGATTCATCAGGAAAAAAAGGAGAAAAGAATAAAATCAACAAAATTAGAAATGAAAAAGGAGAGGTTACAACAGACAATGCAGAAATACAAAGGATTATAAGAGACTATTATGAACAACTATATGGCAATAAAATGGATAACCTGGAAGAAATGGACAGATTCTTAGAAAAGTTCAATCTTCCAAGAATGAACAGGAAGAAATAGAAATTATAAATAACCTAATTACAGGCACTGAAATGGAAGCTGTGATAAAAAAAATCCCCCAAAAAAGAAAAGCCCAGGACCAGATGGCTTCACAGGAGAATTCTGTCAAATGTTTAGAGATGAGCTAATGCCTATCCTTCTAAAAACTCTTTCAAAAAATTGCAGAGGAAGGAACACTTCCAAACTCATTCTGCAAGGCCACCATCACCCTAATACCAAAACCAGACAAAAACAACACACAAAAGGAAAACTACAGGCCAATGTCACTGATGAACATAGATGTAAAAACCCTCAACAAAATTTTAGCAAACAGAATTCATAAACACATCAAAAAGCTGGTTTATTCTAGGAATGCAAGGATTCTTCAATATATGCAAATCAATGTGATACACCATATCAACAGATTGAAAGATAAAATCCATTTGATAATATCAATAGATGCAGAAAAAGCCTTTGACAAAATTCAGCACCCATTTATGATTACAACTCTTCAAAAAATGGGCATAGAAGGAACCTACCTCAACATAGTAAAGGCCATATATGATAAGCTTCGAGTGGTCATGTATGGATGTGAAAGTTGGACTGTGGAGAAAGCTGAGCGCCGAAGAATTGATGCTTTTGAACTGTGGTGTTGGAGAAGACTCTTGAGAGTCCCTTGGACTGCAAGGAGATCCAACCAGTCCATTCTGAAGGAAATCGGCCCTGGGATTACTTTGGAAGGAATGATGCTGAAGCTGAAACTCCAGTACTTTGGCCACCTCATGCGAAGAGTTGACTCACTGGAAAAGTCTCTGATGCTGGGAGGAATTGGGGGCAGGAGGAGAAGGGGACGACAGAGGATGAGATGGCTGGATGGCATCACTGACTCAATGGATGTGAGTCTGAGTGAACTCCGGGAGTTGGTGATGGACAGGGAGGCCTGGCATGCTGCGATTCATGGGGTCTCAGAGTCGGATGTGACTGAGTGACTGAACTGAACTGAACAGCAAACATTATTCTCAATAGTGAAAAACTGAAAGCGTTACCCCTAAGATCAGGAACAAGACAAGGGTGTCCACTTTCACCACTCTTATTCAACATAGTTCTGGAAGTCCTAGCTACAGCAATCAGAGAAGAAAAAGAAATAAAAAGAATCCAGATCAGGAAAGAAGTAACGCTCTCACTGTTTGCAGATGACATGATACTGTACATAGAAAATCCTAAAGATAGTACCAGAAAATTACTACAGCTAATCAATGAATTTAGCAAAGTTGCAGGATATAAAATCAATACACAGAAATCATTTGCATTTCTATATACTAACATAGAAAAACCAGAAAGAGAAATTAAGGAATCAATCCCATTCACCATTGCAACAAAAAGAATTAAATATCTAGGAATAAACTTACTTACTGAGACAAAAGAACTGTACACAAAATTATGAGACACTGATGAAAGAAATCAAAGGAAACATAAATAGATGGAGAGATATTCCATGTTCCTAGGTAGGAAGAATCAATATTATGAAAATGACTATATCACCAAATGCAATCTACAGATTCAATGTGATCCCTATCAAATTACCAATGGCATTTTTTACAAAACTAAAACAAAAAATTTCACAATTCATATGGAAACACAAAAGACCTCAAATAGCCAAAGCAATCTTAAGAAAGAAGAATGGAGCTGGAGGAATCAACCTTCCTGACTTCAGATTATACTACAAAGCTACAGTCGTCAAGACAGTATGGTACTGGCACAAAAACAGAAATATAGACTAATAGAACAAGATAGAAAGCCCAGAAATAAACCCCAGCACCTATGGGTACCTTATTTTTGACAAAGGAGTCAAGAATATACAATGGGGCAAAGACAGCCTCTTCAATAAATGGTGCTGGGAAATCTGGACAGCTACATGTAAAAGAATGAAATTAGAACACTTCCTAACACCATACACAAAGATAAACTCAAAATGGATTAAAGACCTAAATGTAAGACCAGAAACTATAAAACTCTTAGAGGAAAACATAAGCATAACACTCGACATAAAGCAAGATCCTCTATGACCCATCTTCTGCTACTGCTGCTGCTGCTAAGTTGCTTCAGTCGTGTCTGACTCTATGCGACCCCATAGATGGCAGCCCACGAGGCTCCCCCGTCCCTGGGATTCTCCAGGCAAGAATACTGGAGTGGGTTGCCATTTCCTTCTCCAATGCATGAAAGTGAAAAGTGAAAGTGAAGTTGCTCAGTCGTGCCCGACTCTTAGCGACCTCATGGACTGCAGCCTATCAGGCTCCTCCATCCATGGGATTTTCCAGGCAAGAGTACTGGAGTGGAGTGCCATTGCCTTCTCCGGACCCATCTCCTAGAGTAATAGAAATAAAAAGAAAAGTAAACAAGTGGGACCTGATTAAACTTAAAAGCTTTTGCACACCAAAGGAAACTATAAGCAAGATAATAAGTCCACCCTCAGAATGGGAGAAAATAATAGCAAATGAAACAACTGACAAAGGATTAATTTCCAAAATATACAAGCAGCTCATGCAACTCAATACCAGGAAAATAAACAACCCGCTCAAAAAGTGGGAAAAAGACCTAAATAGACATTTCCCCAAAGAAGACATACAGATGGCTAACAAATACATGAAAAGATGCTCAACACTGCTCATTATTAGAGAAATGCAAATCAAAACTACAATGAGCTAATCACTTCACACTGGTCAGAATGGGCCTCATCAAACAGTCTACAAACAATAAATGCTGGAGAGAGTATGGAGATAAGGGAACACTCTTACACTGTTGGTGGGAATGTAAATTGATACAGCCACTATGGAAGACGGTATGGAGATTCCTTGAAAAAACTAGGAATAAAACCACCATATGACCCAGCAATCCCACTCCTAGGTGTATACCCTGAGGAAACCAGGGTTGAAAAAGATACATGTATCCCATTGTTCATTGCAGCACTATTTACAATAGTCAGAACATGGAAGCAACTTAGATGTCCATCAACAGATGAATGGATAAAGAGATTTTGGTACATATACATAATGGAATATTACTCAGCCATAAAAAGGAACACATTTGAGTCAGTTCTGATAAGGTGGATGAACCCAGAACATATTATACAGAGTGAAGTGAGTCAGAAAGAGAAAGAGAAACATCATATTCTAATGCATATATATGGAATCTATAAAAATGGTTCTGAAGAATTTATTTACGGGGCAGCAATGGAGAAACAGACATAGAGAATGGACTCATGGACATGGGGAGAGGGGAAGAGAGAGTGAGATGTATGGAAAGAGTAACATGGAAACTTACCTTACCATATGTAAAATAGCCAACGAGAATTTGTTGTATGGCTCAGAAAACTCAAACAGGGGCTCTGTATCAACCTAGAGGGGTGGGATGGAGAGGGAGATGGGAGGGAGGTTCAAAAGGGAGGAGAGATATGTATACCTGTGACTGATTCATGTTGAGGTTTGACAGAAAACAACAAAATTCTGTAAAACAATTATCCTTCAGTAAAAAATAAATTAAAAAAAAAGAATTCAACATCCTTCTAATTCAAGGAGGAAACATTAGATAAGAATTTGAACATAAATACTTTACTGGTGACTAAATATTCTAGATCTATTTAGAGGATATCTCTACAGCAGTATAGCCTAATAAATTTATATTTCTAATGTTTGTTGTTCAATTGCTCACTCAAGTCTGAACTCTTTGTGACCCCATGAACTGCAGAACACAAGGCTTCTCTGTCCTTCACTGTCTCCCAGAGTTTGCTCAAACTCATGTCCATTGAGTCCATGATGCCATCCAACCATCTCATCCTCTGTCACCCTTCTAATGCTTAAAGAAAGTGAACGTGAAGTCGCTCAGTCATGTCCGACTCTTTGTGACCCCATGGACTGCAGCCTACCAGGCTTCTCCGTCTGTGGGATTTTCCAGGCAAGGGTACTGGAGTGGGCTGCCGTTTCCTTCTCCAGGGGATCTTCCCAACCCAGGGATCAAACCCAGGTCTCCTTCGTTGCAGACAGACACTTTACTGTCTGAGCCACCAGGGAAGCCTCTAATGCTTAGGATGTGTTTAATTAATATACTCATATGTAGACCTTGCATTAAAGTATGAACTGGAAAAAGTTGAGGTATTTGAATAAGCCTACATTATAATTGTAATTGACAGCTAAAATTTCAAATGATATTAAAAATAATTATAAGCATAAATTAAATTACTTTTTTCTATTCAAAATAATATTGTAGTAGTTATCCAAGCATGTTTATTTAAATCACTAAACAGAGTGAAAATTGTCTTATGTTAACAGTTCATTTTCTAAGTTAAAACAAATCTGGAGTGAGTAAAATGAACAATATGGTAAACTTAGTTTCAGCTAATTTTGCTTCATCCTTTTATTTTCTATTTCCTGTGAATGGTTTAACAACTATTACAAACTAAGAGGAAATGCAAATGTTAGCTTGGAGTCTAACAGCTTTTACACGTCATAAATGTCGGTACGTTTTCAGTGAAATTGAAATTGTACTTCCAAGTAGAAATAAAAATGTCCAAGCTGATTTTGCTCTGGAACGTTCATGCCTGCCTACAAGTTCATGCCTGCCTATAAGTTCATGCCTGCCTATAAGTCTGTGATGAGAATATTAATTCTCTTTTGCAGCTTCTGCCAGCAAGAGAAGCTGCCAATGACCTTCCAGGCCTGCGTGATGACCAAGGAGTGCCAGGTGTCCGAGTGGTCGGAGTGGAGCCCCTGCTCAAAAACATGCCATGACCCGGCATCCCCTAAAGGCACCCGCATGAGAGCTCGGCTCATCAGGCAGTTTCCTATTGGCAGCGAGAACAAGTGTCCAGAACTTGAGGAAGAAGAGCCCTGTGTGTCTCAAGGAGATGGAGTTGCCCCCTGTGCCACGTGAGTTAATAAGGACAGTGGTCTCTGCTGCCCCGTCTGCCCAAACTGCATATTCCTTTAGCTGTTTGATTTCAACTGGATGGTGTGTTGAGAAATACTGATTTTTACAAATTCTAAGTAGAAATGTATCTCTTTACAAACACTATCCTATAAAAACAAATAATACCAGTTTTACTAAATAAAAGTGTCAGTAACAAGCTATGTTTTCCAATCTTCACAAAATTTGGATTTTTAGCAGTAGTTCTTTGCATATTTTCTATAATGAGGACTGACAAGCTTTTTTTGTAGTGGAGAAAATAGTAAATTTGTTAGTCTTTATGAGCCACATGTGTCTCTGTCATGATGATTCAACTCTGCTGTTGGAAAGTGAGGTCACTCAGTCGTGTCCGACTCTTAGCAACCCCATGGACTACAGCCCACCAGGCCCTCCGTCCATGGGATTTTCCAGGCAAGAGTCCTGGAGTGGGGTGCCATTGCTGTTGGAGCTGTAGGCAATATGTAAAGAAATGAGTGTGGATATGTCTCCATAAAATTTATTTATAGAAACAGTACAGGTTGAATTTAGCCATAGTTGGTCAACTAGTCTATAAGGTAAAATAATCTTTCAAAATATAGGTTCCTTTTGCCTATTGAACAAGCCCTATTAAAATTCAGTACTGTGTATAACAAATCCTATTAAATGAGTAGAATACTACATCAAATAATAAGACTTTAAGCTCTCTCAGGACCAAGATTGCTTATTAACCTTGGGTGTGGAGATTGTTTCTTCTTTAATCACTTGTATATGTCGTAGGACCAGGCACATAGTAAGTGCCCAATAAATGTTCATCAAATTCAGATTAAACACGACTGATTTTGAAATATTTGGCACTGTAACTATATTGTTTTTATCCTTAAAAATCATTTCGAAGACATTTCTGTGAGTTAACTTGGTGATAAATATGTTTCAGGTTGGTCTGAATGTAGAGAGTATTTACGAAAAACCTTACAGAATCTTAGTTTATCAGTAGGTACCCACAAGCTTCATTGAAAGGTTCCCTGGAATATTTGAAACATTTAGAGAACAGGCTTACAGCTTGCACTTGATGAACCAGTGAAGAGGAAAATTACCATTACCAGCTGCTGCTGCTCCTCCCATTTCTAACAGTAATAATAATAATAACAAAGCATAGTAATGATTCATACAAGATCTTCAGTTATGCAGCACTATGGAATCCTCCCTTCTCCCCTAACATAACCAGTAACTGAACACTCTGAAGTTTCCTTCCTAACTTCTCTGCCTGCCCCACTGACTTGTGTGTTCCCCTGACATAACAGTTTCAGGGAAGTTGCCAGGTTCTCTAGTCAGAGTGTTTCGTTTCCTGCAAGATTCTTCCATTTTTTTTTTTTTTTATCTCAAGCTAGGATGTCTTTATCCTCTCAGTTATTCAAACATCATTAACTATTAATTAAAATAAATCCCTATTCTAAATCTCTGTCTTCTAACCCTTTGTGGATGGTAGCATCTTTTTTTAAGAATGTGTAATCACTTTACATTACTAAAAAATTTATTTCTCCCACAGGACTCCTTAGGATGACCTATGTTGGGATGCTGCTGTATAAAAAAAATAAAATAAAAATTTCATTTTAACTCCCCTAATGAATAGCTTGTTTAGTTTTCTTTTCTGTCACGCCGCCCCATCCCTCCTCCCAAGGCATCAATTATCAATGATTTTATAATTGACCTGAATGCTGCACCTCCTTTATAAATATAGGTCAAGAGCATTGTTCCTTGATGCCCCAGACCTGTACCTCTGTTAAAATTACCACTTACAAAAATTGAAAAATGGGCATGAAGTTCACCTTTACCGACATGAAACCTTACCACTGACAAAGCAAAGCATCTTGATCAGACATCCAAGAGCCCATTTAACCTTTTTGTCTAATTGAGATGAGCATTAGCACATCCATTTGTACCTGTGTTGGCTGTTAATCTGATTACTAAGGAAGCATCTTGGTAAAGTGACATAAAGTACTCCAAGAGCCATTTTCTTTGTGCTTTTAGAATATCCATTTTCCTTGAGGTGGAGAAATGCCATCACTGTCTATCTTCAGTGACATCAAGACCCTGGCTATCTCCTTAAAGCATGTGTTAGGCTGACAATCCCCCGACATTTTTTTCACATCATAATCTTGATTGGAGCTTTAATTTAGAAGCATAGATCATCTTTCCTATGTTCCACTGATTAGAAATGTCAGCTCTTTTCATCATTCATCAGTACTCATCAGGGATGCTCAAATGTTACAGGAGAAAAAAAAAAAACACTCTTATTCTCAGCAATAAAGAGAAAACTCTGAATTATGTTATATTTTTGTTACTAACACACAATTAACAATTTTGACCAGTACGAAGAAGGAATTTTCATACATTTTATTAAAGACAAAACAAATGTTTGGGTTCATCATCATATAGAATGTTCTCCATTCTCAGATTCAATCTTCCTTTGTTTATAAACATGAAAAAAGGGCAAGCCTGAGTTCAGCTTAATTAAACATAAAATGTCATATATTCAGCATTATGCTCTCTTTGCATAAAATATTTATAAGTAACTTCTAGTAGGTGCAATTAAAACTGGATCATCTTAAATTTAACCCCTCTTTAAACGGAGCAGGGTAAGGATGTAGAAGAAGGGATTGAAACTGAACCTGTGCCAGAGGTGTGGTCTAAGATTGATTCAAGGGGAAGGAATTGTTCAGATTAATTTTCTTGAGGGGAAAAACCAAATAGGATTGGAGAAAAGTTTTATTCACTAACACATGGCCACTGCCGGCATTTTCTTTATCTAGATACAGCTGGAGGACCACAGAGTGGACTGAGTGTCGGGTGGACCCTCTGCTCAGTCAACAGGACAAGAGGCGAGGCAACCAGACGGCCCTCTGCGGAGGAGGGGTCCAGACCCGAGAGGCGTACTGCGTGCAGGCCAACGAGAACCTCCTCTCGTTGAACACGCACAAGGACAAAGAAGGTAAATCTTGTTTTCTTCTCAAGTACTCACCTATGGAGAGCAGGCATGGGAGCATCCTGCAGGGGTATATGTGCAGTCATTTGGGGGCATGAAGAGCCATATATTACTTCACATTATGGCAGATATTAACTATGGTGAATGGTAGTCTAAATGATGGTTGTAAAAATAATGAATAAAGTTCCATCTTTAGTTCATTCTGGTTTGTTGACAAGCCTCTCTTTAAATTTTGACTTCAGATTCTGAGTCAGAATTTAGAAAGAGTAATCAATTATCAAAATAGAATAAACATGTGTCTTATAAGGATACATATAGGATGCAAATATGTGTTCCAAAGCCCAAATTTCTTTTCTTCGTATAAGAATAAGTAAAACCTGTATGTTAAAAAAGAAACTTTGTTTTGCTGTTTTATAATGATGTTGAAAAAATAAATTAATTATGGTATTCAGAGAAAATTCACTTTGAATTTAAAAGAAATAGAATAAAACTACAGGAAAAGATCTTTAACCCAAAGGCATAACTTAATTGATTAAATGCTTTGATTTGGTAGACATATCTTAGAATTTTTTTGGTCTAAATCTCAGTTTGGGGACCAAATGTGATAAGTGTACAAAAGAATAAGTGAGTCCAAGATGGCCAAGACTAAAAGTACATATTGTTAAATATTAATATTAGTCTAAAATTCTGATCATCATTGGACTGAGCCTCTTAAGAGCCTCTTAACATTTTACTACCTGAGGGACTGCAGGACTTGTAGCACTAATACATTCAGCACATATTGATTAGTTGCCAGAAGAGTTCCAAAAATTGTCTATGGTGATGAGGACAGAAATATCAATACAAATTTCATGTCAGGAAAATGCTCATGGTCATCATGAGGGCACACAGACCAATAGTCATAATGCAGTATGAAAGTGAAAGTGTTAGTCGCTCGGTTGTGTCTGACTCTTTGCAACCCCATGAACTGTAGCCTGCCAGGCCCCTCTGCTCATGGGATTTTCCAGGCAAGAATACTGGAGTGGGTTGCCAGTTCCTTCTCCAGGGAATCTTCCCCACCCAGGGTTCAAACCCAAGTCTCCTGCATTGCAGGCAGGTTCTTTACCATCTGAGCCACTATAATTGAGTTTTAGAATAGCTGTAGTGAGAAAATAGAGGAACCTTCATAAACAATGTGGAATTTGAGCTGAGTTATGATGCATATACTCCATATAGTTAAGCAGGTCAGGCATGCAAGAGGGAGTTTATTCTAAGCAGAAGGAACAGCATGTATTAAAGGTAAAAAGAAAAAAAAAAAAAGAACGGAATAAAAAAATATTCAGAGAAGGAATATGACCAAGAAGAATCAGAAAAACAAGGAAAGAACCAAGAGAAAAAGACATTTCATAAAACAAAAGAAGAGAGAGCTCTTTTGCCTCCCAAAAAGGAGTGGTTAGTAATTCTTGGGAAATAAGGACTAAAGTTTTGCATTTGCAGCTTGCAGAATTTAATTGTTTTGTATCCACTGGCTTTACACAGCATGTTAACTCATTTAGTAATCTAGCCTAGGGATACCTTTTACTACTAATATGTCTTGTGATTTTAAGGAAGTAGCATAAAACATGTAATGTTAGTACATTAATATTTTCTTAGTCACTTTAATGGCTACATTTTTAATGCCCTTTGGTGAATTTATTATGGCAGTCCTTTCAGAGTAGTATAATTTCATTGCTAGAAGTAGATCAGATTTTAGTTTCTGAATGTCAATTATATCCTGTAGGTTATTACTTTCAAAAGATCCTTCAGAATTTTGAATTGTAATTGGACACTTTTAAAAATTATTTTGTCATAGAGTTCCCTGACTACTGCTGTCAAGGCACTGCAGAGCAATAAAAATAAAAGTCACAGGAAAAAAAGATAAGACACAAAGAATATTATTATTAAGATGTATCTGTTGGACTAATGCAAACACCAAAGCAGAGATTCATAGATATGGAAGTAGTCAATTCACCTAAAATTAATATTCAATCTTGTAAGTATATAACATAAATAACTTAAGAATCTGTGTCCTTTCATGTCAAATATCAATAATATTAATAAGCCTCTTATAGTCTTTGCAAAAACAGTTGTTCTTACTAAAAGTTGCAGTTATTTTTTCCTCAGAACTTAGACTATGTGAGTTCTCCCTGCTGCTGCTGCTGCTAAGTCGCTTCAGTCGTGTCCGACTCTGTGCGACCCCATAGACGGCAGCCCACCAGGCTCCCCTGTCCCTGGGATTCTTCAGGCAAGAACACTGGAGTGGGTTGCCATTTCCTTCTCCAATGCATGAAAGTGAAAAGTGAAAGTGAAGTTGCTCAGTCATGTCTGACTCTTAGCGACCCCATGGACTGCAGCCCACCAGGCTCCTCTGTCCATGGAATTTTCCAGGCAAGAGTACTGGAGTGGGGTGCCATTGTTGTCTCCAATGTGAATTCTCCCTCAGATCAGATCAGTTCAGTCGCTCAGTCGTGTCCAGCTCTTTGCGACCCCATGAATCCCAGCACACCAGGCCTCCCTGTCCATCACCAACTCCCGGAGTTCACTCAGACTCACGTCCATCGAGTCAGTGATGCCATCCAGCCATCTCATCCTCTGTCGTCCCCTTCTCCTCTTGCCCCCAATCCCTCCCAGCATCAGAGTCTTTTCCAATGAGTCAACTCTTCGCATGAGGTGGCCAAAGTACTGGAGTTTCAGCTTTAGCATCATTCCTTCCAAAGAAATCCCAGGGCTGATCTCCTTCAGAATGGACTGGTTGGATCCCCTTGCAGTCCCTAGTAGTACTCAATTTTCCCCAGTAGGAAACTTGTTAGATATACCAGCATTCCAAGGGTAACACATGTGAATACTATAGATATGCGTCAATGGAGAACAATTAGACTGTGGGCTGTGAAGATTGTTCACAGTCTTATCTTTTTCAATAAATACGAAAGAATGAAAGCTTACTTTGTTAAAACAGGGAAACCTCTCAGAATTACTTGTTTATTCAGTCCTAACAAGAAGGTACTGATCTCAAGAAATCCTGACTGTTTAACCATGAAAAGCCTATCCTAAAAGCAATTCATATTGCACTTAATTTGAAGAACAAGGATTGCACTGGTGTTTTTGTAGATTCTCTCTCTGTGTTCTATAAATGTCTTCTCACATATAACCCAACTATTAAAAATACTTTAACTCGAAATACTTTAGCCTCAATGTGAAATTTCTTTATACAGAAATACTGAAAACAAGTTATATGACATCAACTTCCTTTGTTATCTCGGTATATCATGTTACATAGAAGATTGATAATGATCACCATAGCGCAAAAGCCAGATCACTTTAAATTACTTTATTCTTTGATGTATTTTCTGCTATTAACTGACTCATACCACACAAGGCCAGAATTCTTTCCCTTGGAGCTAATATATTTAATTTTCAGGAAGTTGAAATATTTATTATTAAAGTACTCACAAAGTATAAAGTATGATATTCAAAACTTGGTATGAGTTTAGTTATCAGGATAGTTATTAAGTTGGTAATGGCATCTACAGACAATAGGAAAAATATGTCTACTTGATACTGGAGAATGTCCACATTTTATTCATGGAACTCTCTCAGTTCTAAAAGAATATTGAGGTGATCAAAATTTCCATTATCACTTATTTAGAAGAAAGACTTGACAGGTTCTCTGCTGAGAAGAGTCAGTAGTAAAATCTTTGACAGTTTCTATGAGTTGGCTGTTCAGAATTCCAGTAGTCTTGAAAAATGTCCAACTTGTCCTGGCATGAAATCTATCCTCAAAATATGACAGGAAGAGGCCTTGCCCATGAGAAGGTTATCAGTGTAACTCCTAGAAAGCTGATGGAAGTGTTACTGATCATTAGATGCATAATATGAATTGACTCTTATAAGAGTTCATAGAGAAATGAAAGTAGATTCTAGCTATAATAACTCAAGACATCCTTCCAGTTGATACAGAATGAACATGTTTTCAAATGAGGGAAGCCAAAGCTATTAGTTATAAAGCACCATAAAGCTTACTGTGATTTATATCATAAAAAATTTTAGAGCATGCTTTTATGTAAAACATACCAAATAATCCACACTTATATCTGCATAAGGTCTGTGAGATTTGTGGTTATTAAGAAAGACAGTCTGGATAATAAGCCTGTATGACGACACTGAATGAGACAAACCAGCAGAAAGGTTTGGAGGATCAATGGAAAGATGGATTGAGGGCAGGATGATTGTACTATGAATGGGTAGACAGAAGGATGAATAAAGAGCTCATGTTTTCACATGTTTTGCCCCCAAAAATGTGAATAAAATAGTCACCATCCCTATGAAGTACAAATTATTTATAATTGTAGTCTTCTTACTGTAGTTGCCACAGACTACCCTGCTTCAGTCAACACTGTTTTGGGGGGGGAAATGACTATGCTTATATATATGCTGCTCTTTCCCTGTTATTTCAGAAACTAAATATCAGAGTACATTGAAGCCTAGTGCTGCACCTTCCCTGTCCATCACTTTGGAAATAACAGGTGGATGAGGCTGTTTTACATAACATTTCAATCATAAATGTGTGTCAAGAGTCTCTATACCTTCCCTGATATAATTCTTAAACCCTCTAAAAGGTTTAGAATTATAGGTTTAGGAAAGATAGTAGTTTAGTTTTACTTTCTGTTGTCCTTGAAATAGACTTAAAGCTGCGGCTTCCCTGGTAGCTCAGATGGTAAAGAATCAGCCTGCAACTCAGGAGACCCTGGTTCGATTCCTTAGTCAGGAAGATCCCCTGGAGAAGGGATAGGCTATACACTCTAGTATTCTTGGGCTTCCCTGGTGGCTCAGGTGGTGAAGAATCCACCTGCAATGCAGGAGACCGGGGTTTGATCCCTGGGTTGGGATGATCCCCCAGAGAAGGGCATGGCAACCCACTCCAGTATTCTTGCCTGGAGAATCCCCATGGACAGAGGAGCCTGGTGGGCTACAGTTTGTGGGGTCCCAAAGAGTTGGACATGACTGAGTGACTAAACACACATGAAATAGAAATGATTTTTTGTCTCTTGGCTTTCTATAACATCATCATATAGATATAAGTATTGTAGAAAACATAAAAGGATTTTTGAATTTACTAACTTTATAATGTCTCAGATATCATAATTATATAAACGTGTGAAGTTTGGTTATGAACACTGTTGTTGTAGTAAATCCATGAACATGTGAACAGTTTTCATAATTTATCTTTTTTTTTTAAACATACCACTTTGTGCTCTACTAATCCTCATATAGTAAATGAAGAAGGAAGGAAGTCACATAACTGTTGTGTCTGAGAAACACACCCTACCTACACTGATACAGTGGGATGTAAAAAGCACTGCGGTATAGAATAATTAAAACATAAGAAATCCCTGCAGGAATCAGGCCTTCCTCAGAAATTGGTCCTCTGGATATTTTGTGAAAGAGAAGGGATGTTTCCCTACTCCCCTACAGAAATTTCTTTGTGATCAGTAGATTACAAAACGGAAAGTGAGATGCAAGAGGTTTCAGCCACTGGGATGGAAGTTAATCAAAACTTACATGCTGGGAATTAGATTAAGCTGGTCAGTGGTCTACACTGGGAGTAACTTAGAATTTTTAGTATAGGAAGAGCTTACTAATGATGTGTCAGGGAAATTCAACCAAAAAGGTAATCAAATAAAAATATAAGGAGACAGCTAGGAAGTCATCCGATCATGAAAACAATGCTTATAATACCTTTGACTTAGTCGATGTTTAATAAACATTTGTTGTTTGACATGTTTACTCTCCCCTTTGTTAAAGTGGTGCAATTTTTAAAATTTGTCTGAAAATTGTCTCTTTAATGCTTCAGTTGCAATTAAACATTGTCTCTTTCAGGTGGGAACTCTAGTCACACACATCATCCTTCACCCCTGAAGAATTACTATTCATACCTCCGACTCTAAATACAGGAAACATGATGTAGTTGTTAGATCAAGTGATGAGAATAAAAATTTATGCATTTTGTGTAGGTGGGCCCCTCATTTAAAAGACTATTTTTATTTGTCTGTTTTTTTCTCTTTTCTAATTATATAGATAGCTTAAAAATCTTTTGAATATTCATACTAAGGCTACCTTCATGAGAATCCCAGACAGATAATCAGGAAATATGGTTTTCATTTCTGTTTGGCCTTATATCCTGATGCTCATTGCTTATTTACCTAAAAATATTTAATGACATTTATGCTGTGTTTAAGCAATATGGTAGAGTAGCTGAAAATCATATTTTTTTTAAAGATTTATTGATTGATTGAGTTTTCTCTGTGCTGGGTCTTCATTGCTGTATGTGGGCTTTCTCTAGTTCCAGTAAGCAGTCTTCTCATTGCAGTGGCTTCTCTTGTTGCAGAGCACAGGTTTCAGGCATGCAGGCTTCAGTAATTGCAACATGTAGACTCAGGAATTGTGGCTCACTGGCTCTAAAGTGCTAGCTTAGCAGTTTTGGTGCACAGGCCTAGTTGCCATGTGGCATGTGGGATCTTCCCGGAGCAGGGATCAAACCCGTGTCACCTGCATTGGCAAGCAGAGGATTCTTAACCACTGGACCACCAGGGAAGGCCTGAAAAACATACTTTAAAAAATACTTGGACATTCAGGATGCAATAGTTTTTAAAATACTTTTAAGAGCAGAACTGAGGTCTTGATAAACTAAATGATTTCCCAATAATGAAAGCTGAGTGGATACCTTCTGTGATTGCCCTTGGGAGGGGATGGTATGGGAGATGGGTTTGCATTATGGGGACTTGGGAGAGTGGAACCAGTAAGGGGCATGACATTAACTTGTGCTCAGAGAAAGAGAGCATAAGCAGAAATACTGCATTACTTCATCAAACTCAAAGGGTTATAGGATCCATGAGTGAGCAGAAAAATTCAACATACTTATAGCCGGAGATAAAAAAGAAGTAGATCAGCTTTTGCCTTGAATCAGGGCAAAAACAAACCTAGCTATGGCCTGTACTCATATGAGTTTAAGTCTCAAATTTATGGTACTTCCATAAATCCTGAGACCACAAAGCTGAAAATTAAAGGAAGAAATGGCATCAGACAATTGTATCACCAAAGTGCCTGACATAGCAAAAGTAAAAAGTCTAAAGAGAGAGACATTTTAACCTAAGCTGCAGGATTTTCCTGGATGAATGATGCCACTCAAAACTGTGAGGTACATGAGGAAAAATAATTCATTGTAAACAGGATTTAAAATGCCTAACAAACAGTAAAATTGACTTGCAAGTTTGGAAATATTTTAAAAAGCAGATACAGACTATAAAATACATATGTTAAAACTTATTTAAGATGTAAAGGAAAATTAGAACATTAAATATAATGAGGCACAATTAAAAAGACCAGATTTTTTAAAAGAAAAGAAACAGAAGTTCTAGGACTAAAAAGTACTTTAACTGGAAATAAACAAATGGATAGATTACACATATTGAGATAAATGATTATCAGTACATTAAAGACAAATGTAAGCAGATTATCCAAAATGCAACATTGAAAATAGAAAATTAAAAAAAGGATAACAGTCATACAGAATTAAACAAGAAGATTCAGAGTAAGAGAATCAAGAGAAAAGACGAGAGAATTATTTAGAATTGATGAAAGACAAGAACGTACAGAATCAAGAAAGTTTGCTAGCAAGATAAGAATATTTGTATAAATTATATACAATATAGTGAGTTTTCAGCTAATGAACTCCAAAGACATATTAAAAGGAATAGAGAGAAGGAAAAAATTAATTACAAAATAATTAACAAATTAACAGTGACGTTCTCAGCAGCTACAAGAAATCAAAATAATATATTCAAAGTTATAACCTTTGTCGGAGTCAAAGGTTATTCTAGAAAATCATTTTGTTTTCATTATTATGATGCCAATCAAATGTATTGTATGTGTTTTACTGTGATCAAACTTAAGACTGTGGATTACTCAGTCCAGGCAGGTACCACTGGTGAAAAGTGTATAAACACACAGATTCATACATTGTACTTCCCAGGCAATAATGCCATCTTTCTATAAAAAGTGCAGATGAAATTTTTATTTTATCAGGAAATAACATGAGATTTAAATTATACATATGTATGTGCAATGTTAACACTATCCAGAAGATTGAATGGCTGGATTGTTTAAATGACATTTGATAGAACATTTTGTTGGGTAATCAAAATTCCCAGAATTTTCTCCAGAATTTTTAGAGTAAAGGATAAGCTTCACAAACATAAAACTCAATACAAATTATATTGCTAACTTGATATTGTTCAAAGGCATGAAAATTATAACAAATTTTTAAACCTGAAGGAAACATCTGAATATTCGTGAGTATCTCAAACCTATCTCTCTTTGTATCATTCTCACTTTTTTTCCTAGTTTCTTAATGGTAAAGGTGAGTGACACTAGCTTGATTACCTAGACAAAAGTAATCATGACAAAGGAATTATTACCCAGAAAAAGTAACAAAATTCATTATGAATGTTGGTGTCTTTGACAAAGTTTGGTGTCTGACAAAGTCATAGATGGTACACTGTTAAATATGTGAGTTATATTGAGCTAATAAGGATAGAACATTCTGGATAATAATGTTATGACACAAAAAGGTATTAATGTGCTAGACACATTGAAACTTTCCCAACTTATAAAGTCCAATGAAATACTTAAATACCTATACTTAAGACCCAAACACTCATGCTAATAGGAAGTTAATACCATAATGGTGATGATGATATGAAAACAGGGTGTTGATTGTGTTTATTAAGGGTCACAAAAGAGTCAGACATAACTTAATCACTAACAACATTAAGACACTATGTTAATTATTTGGTTTCTGTGATGACTAAATGTTTAATGTGGGGAAGGAACAGTTGGCATCAATTGTTTAATATTATTTTCTTTGCATTAAAGTAGACTTGTTTATAATGTTGGGTTAGTTTCAGATGTGCAACAAGGTGATTCAGTTTTTCGTATTCTTTTCTATTATAGCTTATTATGAGATATGGAATATAGTTCCCTGTAATATACAGTAGGATTTGTTGTTACCTATTTTTAAATTTTTATTGGAATATAGTTGATTTACAATGTTATGTTAGTTTCATGTGTAAACTGGATCAGTTACACATATACATATGTCCACACTTTTTTAGATTTTTTCCTCATACAGGCTTCCCTGATAGCTCAGTTGGTAAAGAATCCACCTGTAATGCAAGAGATCCCAGTTCAATTCCTAGGTCGGGAAGATCAGCTGGAGAAGGGATAGGCTACCTTCTCCAGCATTCTTGGGCTTCCCTTGTGGCTCAGCTGGTAAAGAATCTACCTGCAATGTGAGAGACCTGGGTTTGATCCCTGGGTTGGAAAGATCCCCTGGAGAAGGGAACGACTACCCACTCCAGTATTCTGGCATAGAGAATTCCATGGATTGTATAGTCCATGGGGTCACAAAGAGTCGGACATGACTGAGGGACTTTCACTTTCACTTTTCTTTTTCCTCATACAGATCATTGCAGAATATTGAATAGAGTTCCCTGTGCTATATACTAAGTGCTTATTAGTTATCTATTTTATATACAGTAGTGTGTATTTGTTAATCCTAATCTCCCAGTTTATCCTCCGTTTTTCCCCCTGGTAGCCATAAATTTGTTTTCTGTATTGTGACTCTGTTTCTGTTTTGTAAATAAATTCACTTGTATCATTTTTTAAGGTTTCATATATAAGTGATACAGTATGGTATTTGTCTTTCTCTGACTCACTTTACTCAATATGACAATCTCTAAATCCATCCATGTGGCTGCAGGTGGCATTATTTTGGTTTTTTATGGCTGAGTAATATTCCATTGTATTATGGAATCTTCTTTATCCACTCCTCTGTCGATGGACATTTAGGTTGCTTCCATGTCTTGGCTCTTGTAAATAGTACTGCTATGAACTTTGGGGTGCATGTATTTTTTTGAATTATGGTTTTCTTCAGATGCATGACCAGGAGTAGGATTGCTGGATCATATAGTAGTTATATATTTAGTTCTTTAAGAAACCTCTATACTGTTCTCCATAGTGGCTGTACCAATGTTACATTCCCACCAACAATGTAGGAGGGTTCCCTTTTCTCTACAGCCTCTTCAGCACTTATTGTTTATATATTTTTTGATGACGGCCATTTTGACTAGTGTGAGGTGATACCTTATTGTAGTTTTGGTTTGCATTTCTCTAACAATTAATGATGTTGAGCATCTTTTTATGTGTTGGCCATCTCTATGTCTTTTATGGAGAAATGTCTATTTAGGTTTCCTGCCCATTTTTTGATTGGGTTGTTTGTTTTGTTTTTTGCTTTTTTAAAAATTAATGTATTCATTTTAATTAGAGCCTAATTACTTTACAATATTGTGGTGGTTTTTGCCATACATTGACATGAATCATCCATGGGTGTACATGTGTCCCCCATCCCGAACCCCCCTCCCACCTCACTCCCCAACCCATCCCTCTGGGTTGTCCCAGTACACTGGCTTTGAATCCTCTGTTTCATGAATCACACTTGGACTGGTGATCTATTTCACATATGGTAATATACATGTTTCAGTTGAGCTGTTTGTATATTTTGAAGATTAATCAGTTGTCAGTCACTTTGTTTGCAAGTTATATATAGTAGTTTGTATCTGTTAATCTCAAACTCCTAATTTACCCCTTCCCCTCTTCCAGTTTTGTAATCATAGATTTGTTTTCTACATTTGTGAGTTCGTTTTTCTTTGGTAAATAAGTTCAGTTGTATCGTATGTTTTTAGTTTCCACATATAAATAATATCACATGATATGTGTCTTTCTCTGTCTGACTTACTTCTGTATTGCTTCAAATGATATTTTTTCCCTTGTCTTTTTATGGCTCAGTAATATTCCATTCTATGTGTATATACCACATCTTCTTTATCCTTTCCTCTGTTGATGGATATTTAGATTGCTTCCATGTCTTGGCTATTGTAAATAGTGTTGGTGTGAATATTGGGGTGCATGCATCTTTTAAAATTAGAGTTTTATCAGGACATATGCCCAAGTGTGGGATTGCTGGATCACATGGTAATTCTATTTTAGTTTTTTAAGGAACCTCCACACTGTTCTCTATAGTGGCTGCACTAATTTACATTCACATCAACAATGTAGGATGGTTCCCTTTTCTCTACACCCTCTCCAACATTTATTTGTAGACTTTTTGATGATGGCCTTTACAACCAGTGTGAGGTGGTATCTCATTATAGTTTTGATTTGCAGTTCTTTAACAATAAATGATACTGAGCATCTTTTCATGTCAGAAAAGATGCTAATGTCACATGTTTCATGTCACAATACTCAGAGGAGTGTTGTATTAGTTGCTCAAGTTGTGTCTGACTCTGTGACCTCAGGGACTGTAGCCCACCAGACTTCTCTGTCCGTGGGATTTTTCCAAGCAAGAATACTGGAGTGGGTTAACATTTCCTTCTCCAGGGGATCTTCCCAACCCAAGGATCAAACTGGGTCTCCTGCATTGCAGGCAGACTCTTTAGCATCTGAACCACCAGAGAAGCTTGTGTCAGAGGGTTATTGTTAAGCTCATTCTGTGTCTGTTCTCCCAAGTGTTACTTTTCTGAACATCAATCACAGTCTGATTAATGAAGTGCTACAATTTGGGTACCTCACTTGGTATTTCTTCACTCACTGAATACATACTTATTGAGCAACTGTTTACGTTGCACCATTGATTTAGATGTTGAAGATAAAATGTTTTAAAAAGCAGACTTGATCGCTGCCATCAGTATTTAAGGCTTCAAGTAGCCTTGTGAAAAGTGAAAGTGAAGTCGCTCAGTCGTGTCCGACTCTTCACGACCACTCCAGTGTTCTTGCCTGGAGAATCCTAGGGATTGTGGAGCCTGCTGGGCTGCCGTCTATGGGATCACACAGTCGGACACGACTGAAGCGACTTAGCAGCAGCAGCAGCAGCATACAGGGTTATTGTTACCATCTTTCTAAATTCCATATATATGCATTAGTATCCTGTATTGGTGTTTTTCTTTCTGGCTTACTTCACTCTTAATGAATCTGTTCTAAATTCTAACACAAGATTTTTTTGTTCTCTGCCAAAGAGGATCAGTATATTAGGATGAGAAACAGAAATACAGGCATGTGAGTCCTGAAAACAGGTTCCCCAGGGCTCTGTATGTAAAACTGGGGAGAATGGAGTGACTGGGAAAAGTCACTCTGTGTCTTCAGAAGTGAAGATATTGGTCTTATTTATGTTCTTTGAGCCCTAGTTTTAGGTCCCTGAGCTGCTGATCTGTAGAAGACCATGATACGTTGCTAGGAGTTAAGTTAGGAAATTGGAGGGGAAGAACACTTTACACTGAGATGCTGTTTCATCTTACTTTATACCTGTAACCCAAGATGGGAAGAAGCCAGAGCTGTTAGTAAAAGACCTTCCATTAATGAAAGAAAAGGGTGTATAAAATGTCACAGAACCTGACGCTATCGAGTGACTGTGCTGTGCGTGCTTTTTGTAAGCCTTAAGCACTTATTTCATCGAGTCAGTTGTAGGTGAGTGATAGCACCAGAAGGAATTTTGAAATGAGTACTCAGGGACCTGCACTGGCGAATGAATAGAGTGTTTTTCTTTTTTTTTCTGAGGCACGCTCCTGCCATCTAAGAATGTAAAAGAAATGGTTTGTGGCGGGCTGTTCCCTGCCTTGCTGATGATTGCTCAATAGGGAGTAGCTACTCTCACCAGTGTTAACAGAGGAGTACAAACTACATTGTGGAACTCATTAATATTTATTCCTGCTAAAAGCAATGGGCAATAAAAAGGGAAATAAACCAGGGAGAATAGCAATGGGAAAAGGAAGCCATGACAACAGATTCATCTTGAAAAGCTTCACCATTTATTGCACACAAAAAAATACACTTGAAATACAAGAATCCACATTATTAGTTCAGAACCCACTCAAAACACCTCTTATGGGTCAACTAATATTATGGGAAAAATTGTATGTTGAACACAATTTAAGAATTTAAAATAGCCGTCCATACTCTTGTAATTATGTGATTTTGAGTTATCATTTTACACAAAACTACATTTTCTCAGCATCAGAGTCGATGCTCCTGTCTGTAGACAAGAACTTCCTCTAAGCCAAGGATCCGCTGTCTGTTGCAGCAGAGACCAGTGGCATCTCTCTTCCTTTTCTCATGCTGCTCCTGTATTATCTGACTTGAAATGCCTTCAGCCATTGTCACAACTATCCAAATATCTGCTGTTTCGAAACATCTTTGTTGTACTGTTAAGATTTCAGTGATCTTCCCTCATCCAAAGCCTATGCCTTTCTTACACTACATTACACAAGTTCCCATTTGATTACACAGAATTCTATGCTTTGATAATTGTGTCATGAGTATTATGCCAACTCCCCAAGATTGTAAGCTTAGAAGGAGGGAATGGTGTTTTTCCCCTCCTAAATTTTAGTTTATCCAACATTCTTACCAGAAGTCTGGGTGGTTTGCTAACTGCGTCGTTTAGAAATATCTGTAAGAAAGATTAAAAAGCCCTTCAATGAAAGGATGTTGACTTCCTAGACATCTAATTTATAGTGTTTCATTTTGGACTAATATTTATGTCTCACTAACTTCATTTTTTTCTCCCTTTGTTTTCCTTTCCTCTGCAAAGGCTTAATGAGATAACATATGTAGAGCACATCCTAGCATAAGGCCTTGTACTTATTATATGCCAAATGAGTATTAACTGCTTTTGTTTATGTGTTTACTTTTCTGCTTAAATTGAGAAAAAGGAAGGAATTTTTTTAAATGATAGTTTTACTCTAAGCATTTTGCATGTAATAAAGGCTTAATTGTATCCTGGCCTTGCTAGTTGAGAAACAACACAGAGAATGTATAATTCATGGAGTCTCTTTTCAGTATGTCTCAAAATCCTTTCATATGCTTACATTATAAATGAAATTGCTCCTTTCTTGGAAAAATAGTCTTCCTTTGTATTATTTCAGAGTAAAAAGAAATAGAACTATTTTACTTCTGTATTTATAGGAGACAGAATAATTACCGCTTCCCTTACTTTGTGACGCTGAATCCTTGAGAAGTTTAAGCAGCACTCTGTTGCTAAAGGAGTCTGATGGAGATACTTGCAATAATCCTGGGATTGTGTGGTTGCTCTGAAAGCACATTTACCTCATTGCTCAGCCTATCCCACACTGGTTCGTCTGCCCTTTATGGCACACCGGATTCCTGAGCATCTAAAATCATATTTGTTAGGCCTTGGTGTTGCTCAGTGACTCAGTAGTGTCTGTTTGTTTGTGACCCAATAGACTGCAGCACACTGGGCTTCTGCATCTTTCACTATCTCCTGGAGTTTGCTGAAATCCATGTCCATTGAGTTGACGATGCCATCCAACCATCTCTTTCTCTGTCACTCCCTTCTTCTCTTGCCTTCCATCTTTCCCAGCATCACGGTCTTTTCCAAGGAGTCCACTGTTCGCATCAGGTGGCAAAAGTATTGGAGCTTCAGCATCAGCCCTTCAAGCGAATATTCAGGGTTGATTTCATTTAGGGTTAACTAGTTTGATCTCCTTGTTGTCCGAGGGACTCTCAAGAGTCTTCTTCAGCACCACAGTTCGAAAGAATCAATTTTTCGGCGCTCAGCCTTCTTTATGGTCCAACTCTCAAATCTGTACATGACTACTGGAAAAACCATACCTTTGACTATATGGACCTTTGTTGGCAAAGTGATGCCTGCTTTTTAATATGCTGTGTAGCTTTGTCATAGCTTTTTTTCCAAGGACCAAGTGTCTTTTAATTTCATGGCTGCTGTCACCATCTACAGTGATTTTGGAGCCCCCCAAAATAAAGTCTGTCACTATTTTCATTTTTTCCCTATTTATTTGCCATGAAGTGATGGGACTGGATGCCTTGATCTTAGTGTTTTGAATGTTGAATTTTAAGCCAGCTTTTTCACTCTCCTTTTCACTCACCTTCATGAAGAGGCTCTTTAGTTCTTCTTTGCTTTCTGCCTTAAGGGTGGTGTCATCTGCATATCTGAGGTTATTGATATTTTTCCTGGAAATCTTGATTAGTTAGGCTTTAGGCCTGGGAGACCTTAACTTTTTTTGTCAAAATAATGTTAATAAATACATGCGAAAAATCACAAAAAAGGCTTTCTATTTTATATGTCCTCAGCTAGGTCTGGTTAGAAAGGCTTTGGTCAATTAAGTTCCTACTGCATTAGGAATTTCCAGAAGTATTTTGAGACTAAAAAGTCAGGTTTTCACTAAGAAAGCTATTGATCCATTTCTCACTGTCTTTCAAAAATTCATAGCAGAAGGACTAAGCAAGAAACTAACATGTTGTAATAGTGTTTTACCATTAATGCATGACTGCATTTTCACAGACATGCCAAGACAGTAAGTGACAAAAAACAGACTCAGGCCAGTTTTCTGATTCCAAGTCTAAATTCTGTCTAGTCCACCTCTGCCCTGTGAATTTGCTTCAGAATAAAAAAAACTGGGTACAGCAGCTACCCACAACCTTACCAAAATCATCGAAACTAGCTGTAGTGTACTAAATGATCTGTCCTCAGAAATATCACAAACTGATGATATTTCTGTTGAAAAAATAAACAAAAATGGTCCTTGTAACAGAAAATTGAAAACAAAATTAAGGATAATTTAATTGCCCTTTAAGATTCAACACCATTAAGAGATTGTTTCCTCAATATGGTTCTATGAGAGGTCTACATGTAGTCTTGCCCACGTCAAGTCTTGAAGTCTTGTCAGGCTCTTGATATTTGAACCAATATTGTGTTGAATCATATGAAATTGTTAGTTTTGTAAGTCAAGAGCTGTTGATTAGTGGCAGTTTCCTGTATGTCATCTGAAAAGGTACCTTTACTGTATTATGTCAAGTCACCTAGTGTCTATAGGTTTTCCACTGTATCAAGCCTGCAGCGAGTGGCCATGAGTTGTAGTCGTGGTTTCCACGTGAACAATATATGTTTGTGCTGTGTGCAGTGTGCTTTAGAGAGGGTAATGATTGTCTTCTGTAAAATTATGTAAATTTCCCCGTAGTAGATATTATTTATGGGAAGATAACTTATATTGATGGCTTGACAGTGACTTGAATTTTTCAAGCAACTTTTATTCTATGTGCAGTTAGCAATCTGCATTCAATTATGTGATTTTTAATACTTATCTGTGCCCCATTTTGTTTTATGTAAGCATATAAAATAAAGGGTGATACTGTCATTTTAAGAATAAATGGGTGAAGAATGTGGGACAAAGGAAAAATACCAGTAGAAAGCGATTATCAACTCGATGAATATAATAATATACAAAATGTGTGCCATAAGATCCTAGAAATTTCTTGAAGTGGGACTAATAGTTTTAGCTCTAAGCTTGTAGGAGCCAAGCAATGAGGAATACTATGTTAATTACGAAATTCATAGCATCCATTAGATAGTAGAAACCAGTTGTAAAGGAAAAGCACAATTTCTGGTTTTAAGAGAAAGAAAATTCACCAGTAGGCCTTAATAAAGAGGACACTGCAAGGATACTGCTTTACAGCCTCATTAACATCTTTAGTATCAACACCACAATGAATTTTATAAGGAAGCTTTTTCTTTAAGCGGTTTTCCTCAATGTAGGCCACTCGCGTAAATATGAAAGTGTAACTCAGAAAAGGCAAATCAGTGGGGATTAATGTGATATGGTACAGATTTATAGGTCTCTGCTAAACAGGATAACCCAGGGATAGAGTTCAGAGTATCTATGAATGGATGTGGAGCTATTCCCTCAGGCAGCCCTCCTCAGAGCATTGATAGATGTTGAGAGACAGAGAGTTTCCTTACAACCCCTGACACAGGGATCTGGAGCACTGTTGTTCTGAGTTCTGTTTAGTTGCACTTAAATGCAGAGACACATATTCCAGCCATCATCTAGGTGAGAAGAGGATTAGCATCCTTAAAAGAAAATCGAGAGGCTTGACAAAGACATAAGCTTGAATAAAATATGATCCCACTTTGAACAGTGAGAAAAGTTCAGCCCTAACTAGATGTAGGACAAGGAACAACTTTAGACACAGAAAAAGGAATGTCAAAGGTCCTTAAATCTATTCCAGCACACACCCATGATAAAAATCTGGACACAGGTTCAAGGGAGACCGAGTTTCAACATTAATGCCATGTCTTGGAAGAAGCAGTTTCATTTTTTGGTGTCTTCTTCAAGATAAAATGGGAATACCAGACCACCTGACCTGCCTCTTGAGAAATTTGTATGCAAGTCAGGAAGCAACAGTTAAAACTGGACACGGGACAACAGACTGGTTCCAAATAGGAAAAGGAGTTCGTCAAGGCTGTATATTGTCACCCTGCTTATTTAACTTATATGCAGAGTACATCATGAGAAACGCTGGACTGGAAGAAACACAAGCTGGAATCAGGATTGCCGGGAGAAATCTCAATAACCTCAGATATGCAGATGACACCACCCTTATGGCAGAAAGTGAAGAGGAACTACAAAGCCTCTTGATGAAAGTGAAAGTGGAGAGTGGAAAAGTTGGCTTAAAGCTCAACATTCAGAAAACGAAGATCATGGCATCTGGTCCCATAACTTCATGGGAAATAGATGGGGAAACAATGGAAACAGTGTCAGACTTTATTTTGGGGGGCTCCAAAATCACTGCAGATGGTGACTGAAGCCATGAAATTAAAAGACGCTTACTCCTTGGAAGGAAAGTTATGACCAACCTAGATAGCATATTCAAAAGCAGAGACATTACTTTGCCAACAAAGGTCCGTCTAGTCAAGGCTATGGTTTTTCCTGTGGTCATGTATGGATGTGAGAGTTGGACTGTGAAGAAGGCTGAGCGCCGAAGAATTGATGCTTTTGAACCATGGTGTTGGAGAAGACTCTTGAGAGTCCCTTGGACTGCAAGGAGATCCAACCAGTCCATTCTGAAGGAGATCAGCCCTGGGATTTCTTTGGAAGGAATGATGCTTAAAGCTGAAACTCCAGTCCTTTGGCCACCTCATGTGAAGAGTTGACTCATTGGAAAAGACTCTGATGCTGGGAGGGATTGAGGGCAAGAGGAGAAGGGGACGTCAGAGGATGAGATGGCTGGATGGCATCACTGACTCGATGGATGTGAGTCTCAGTGAACTCCGGGAGTTGGTGTTGGACAGGGAGGCCTGGCGTGCTGCGATTCAGGGGGTCGCAAAGAGTCGGACACGACTGAGCGACTGATCTGATGTGATCAAGATAAAATTATTTACAAATGTAAATCTGTAGACGTAAATAAGTTAATTTGAAGTAATTAATGTTAACAATGAGGAGGATTGAAAAGGCAGTAGACACTATATGTGAGATGCTGTTCTGTTTTACAATTAGTGGCTCATTGGGCCTTCACCAAAAGCCTAAGAAGTACCATTGTTATATAATACTGAGGTACAGAAAAATTAAATATTTTTACCAAGGCATATATAGCTAGTAAATATAATAACCTGGATAGTGAATCAAAAAGCCTGCTTTCTGAGCCTGTGCTCTTAACCAGTATGCCATAGAGTTAGGGTTTTTAATTATAAGACAATTTGATACTGGGAAAAATTTAAACTCCCCTCTTAAATGACATTTGTTTTAAAATATATTGTTCAGTCACCCCATCATGTCTGACTATTCGCAACCCTATGAACTGTAGCATGCCGGGCCTCCCTGTCCTTCACCACCTCCCAGAGCTTACCAAGTTCATGTCCATTGCATTGGTTTCTTTTAAATTAGGTCTCAGAGCCAATGGTTTATAAGGTTATTCCTGTTTAATAGCATAAAAACTGCATATATGAAAATGCTTATGCTTCTATTACTATGTCAGAAAATTAGTCATTCTTTCATTTATTCAGCCAATATTTTCTGAGTGCCTTCTATGTCTCGGTAATATTCCAAATGGTGAAAACAGAGAAGTAAACACAGAAAAAATTCTTGCTGTGAATTTTAAGAGATGGGTTGAAAGCAAAGAGATAAAATAAACAAGCAATCATCAGATAGCAGTAAGTACTATGCAGAGGATCAAAGTAGGGGGATGTGAGACAGAATGATGGTGCAGTGATATTTTTTTGAATCTTGAGGGTATTGTTTGGCTTCCCAAATTTGTATATCTAGCCTAAAATTCTCATCTGAGAAATAAAAATTATATAATGACCTATCTGTTTGACATCTCCAGTCAGAACACTCAGGTATATTTGTCTCCCTTCCATACATTCTTATAATGGCAGAATAAATGAAAGTTTTAAAATAATATTAGAGTACAATATTAGAGGACTGTGAAGAAGGCTGAGCGCCGAAGAATTGATGCTTTTGAACTGTGGTGTTGGAGAAGACTCTTGAGAGTCCCTTGGACTGCAAGGAGATCCAACCAGTCCATTCTGAAGGAGATCAGCCCTGGGATTTCTTTGGAAGGAATGATGCTAAAGCTGAAACTCCAGTCCTTTGGCCACCTCATGTGAAGAGTTGACTCATTGGAAAAGACTCTGATGCTGGGAGGGATTGGGGGCAGGAGGAAAAGGGGCCGACAGAGGATGAGATGGCTGGATGGCATCACTGACTCAATGGACGTGAGTCTGAGTGAACTCTGGGAGTTGATGATGGACAGGGAGGCCTGGCATGCTTTGATTCATGGGGTCGCAAAGAGTCAGACACGACTGAGCAACTGAACTGAACTGAGAGTACAGTATACTTGAATAGTGCAAGTTTCATTATCTACTTGGTACACATGTCAAAATAAATCCTTTTAAGCTACTTAGGGGTGAAAAAATCACTATCAGAATAGGCAACACATAATAGTTTAGCAAATATTTACTGAGTAAATCAATAAATGGACTTAATAAATGACCCCCAAGGGTTGATATATATGATTTCTAATAATCATTATTTTGCAAAATTTCTTCTTCTGATAGCTAAAGAGATGAAAGTTCTAAGATATGCATATTTAGAAATATATTTATAAAATCCTTGTAAGTAAATATTTTAAATCATCAGAAAATCAAGCATATTGTTAGGCTTCAGCTTCCAATTATAATTAAGTAACCCTCTCAATAAGAGTAATTGTAAAATTGAACAAAATTACAAAGCAGCTGGTTTTAGGTATTAAACAGCAAGCAGCAGAAAATTGTGGTCATAATTGTGAGGTGATCAATCACCTCAGTCTTCTACTTTAGACTGTTTCCTAACACAGAGTAGAAAAAATGAAGACAAGCATAGCTTCAGGTCTTGCTGAAATAAGAAGTCAGAAATCTGAGTTCCAGGATGCTAAAATGACTAGAAATTTCAGTGCAGCAAACAGAGAAAAAGCAGCTGCACTGAGGGGAGTGGGATAGAGTCCAGGAGTCTATGTGGGATACTCCATGGAGCCTTGACCAGGGCATTGTGCTGACTGAGACTCTGTAAAGTCTAGCAGAGATCCTGGGCTACAAGGCTGATAGAACAGATAGTGCAGTACTAGGAGATGTCACGGAGAAGGCAATGGCACCCCACTCCAGTACTCTTGCCTGGAAAATCCCATGGGCGGAGGAGCCTGGTAGGCTGCAGTCCATGGGGTCGCTAGGAGTCGGACATGACTGAGTGACTTCACTTTCACTTTTCACTTTCATGCATTGGAAAAGGAAATGGCAACCCACTCCAGTGTTCTTGCCTGGAGGATCGCAGGGACGGGGGAGCTTCATGGGCTGCCATCTATGCGGTCGCACAGAGTTGGACACGACTGAAGCCACTTAGCAACAGCAGCAGCAGGAGATGTCAAAGTTCCAGCCCTGGAAGGATGAGAATACTCACTGAACACCTCAGCCCTCATGGCTTAGGAGTAGGACCATACTGTCACAACCAAATTCAAATCTGAACCAGACAAGCCTGAATCCAAATGAAATCAAGTTTGAGAAGATCAAAAGGATCTACTGGCAATTTAACTGTTTAACAGAAAAAAAATCATAAAGGAAGATGATGCAGTTCAGATTTCCTGCAACATAGTATTCACAGTCTAGAAAGTGTGATAAACCATTACTCCAGGGAATTTCCTGGCAGTCCAGTGGTTAGTGTTAGTTGCTCAATTGTGTCCAGCTCTTTGCGACCCTATGGACTGTAGCTTGCCAAGCTCCTCTGTCCATGGAATTCTCCAGACAAGAATAGATTGAGTCAAGCCCTGTTTATGGAACTAAATCCTGTAAGGCATATGTGGTGCAGCCAAAAGAATTAGTAATAATAAGTTACTCTATGTACAAAATTAAAGAGATCTGTTACCAAGAAAAAAGTCAATAGAAGTATATCTGAGAAGACCCAGATATTACAGTTAGCAGACAAGGACTTTAGGGAACTTATTACTGTACATATTTTCAAAGGTTTAAAGGAGAAGATTATCTTGGAGAGTCAACAGCTGGGAGTATAAAGGGAAAGTTAGACATCTATAAGACTATGGAAATTCAAAAATGTAACAGGTCTGCAATTTAAAAAATACATTCAGTGTGCTTAACTCTTAGTGCTACCAAAAGAAGGATTAAGTGATCTTGAAAATAGATTGATGGAAATTGTTGAATCTGAGTAGGAGAAAGGGTTATTGATCTTGAAGACAGATCGATAGAAATGATCAGATCTGAAGAACAGAGAGAGGAAGAGGTGGGGGTGGGGGAAGTGAAGAGAGACTCAATAATTGGTGAAGTCATGCTGCTGCTAAGTCACTTCAGTCATGTCCGACTCTGTGCGACCCCATAGACGGCAGCCCACCAGGTTCCCCCAACCCTGAGATTCTCCAGGCAAGAACACTGGAGTGGGTTGCCATTTCCTTCTCCAATGCATGAAAGTGAAAGGTGAAAGTGAAGTCGCTCAGTCATGTCTGACCCTTAGCATGGACTGCAGCCTACCAGGCTCCTCCGTCCATGGGATTTTCCAGGCAAGAGTACTGGTAAAGTCATATCCAAGTATTAATGATACTATAGAAAAGAGAGAGAGTGATCTGATAAGAAAGATATTTGATGAAATAAAGGCCAAAATATTCTCAAATTTGTTGAAAAAGAAACCATCAACTTTCATATCTAATAAGCTCAGCAAACCCCAAACAGGATAAATATAAAGACAACGATGGCAACAACAACATATTAAACTCAAATTTCTGGACACTGAAGATAAAGAGAAAAGTCTCAAAGCACTGAGAGGAAAAGCCACATGATATATACATGTGAATAAAGATAACAAAGGATTGAAATCTCATCAGAGATAAGCAGTGTTTCTGCTAGGGGGAAAAAAAACAGTTGCCAACTTAGACCTTGGGAATTGAGTAAGTGCCTTCAGGGCCCAGTGTTCTCCCTTCCCCAGAATAACATCCTAATTTACTTTGGCAGGACAGCTAAAGAATCTGAGGGGCCTCCATCCTTTCTTTAGTTTCAGAGGCCTTCATCTGGCAGAGTCAAAACCCAGAGTCCTGAGGAAAGGACCAGCTTTTCTTTTCATATCTATGGTTTCTCAGGTTTATTTGGTGCCAGCTGATCATTGTGAGTCTTTACAAAATGAACATGGCTGTCCAGCTTAAATCCTGCTGAGCTAATTGGCAAACTCCTCTAACCTGAGGATAGAGCTGAGAAATACCACAGTCAGGAGGGTTCTTTGATGAATTCATCAAGACTGGAGACAGAAATCATCTTGACAGAACACAGGAACCAAGCAAAATACATATGAGGCAGGATCCCGAGTTTTGGATCCTCTTCTAATATCTTCTCAAGAGCCCTTTTCAGGTTGTATACCACCTGGTCCTTCATCAAGATGGAGCCAGAAGCTTAAAGCCTCTCTCCACCTCCATGTCTGTAGTCTCTCCTTTCTTGGGCTGTAATGCTGACATTTTCTTTTTTCCTCATGTTCAGGGGTTTCTTGAGTCAGGTTTGAATGTGAAAGTCACTCAGTTGTGTCCAACTCTTTTCGACCCCATGGACTGTAGGCCACGGAATTCTCCAGGCCCAAGTACTGGAGTGGGTAGCGATTCCCTCCTCCAGGGGATCTTCCCAACCCAGGTCCTCCTGCATTGCAGGTGGATTCTTTACCATCTGAGCCACCAGGCTAGCCCTGAGTCAGGTCTAGTGGCTTTTAAAACAAGTAGCTCTTCATGTAAACTTTGAATGATGTGTAATGTTAAAAACCAAGACCATTCCATTTTTTTAAGCTATACTTTAAAACACTCAGAGACGCTTTGGGGGTTAATCAGGAGGAGGTCAGCAGAGTAAAAGGAGAATTCCTCACCCATATACCTGTACATTCATTGCTGAAAGTTCTCTCATTTTTGCTTTCAGATTAAAAAAAAAAATCTGAACTATCTGAGAACAGGGAATTTAAAAATAATAGGAGAAATTAGGAGTAAAGTCTTTAAATTACAAAAAAGATTTAGAGAAAAAGTAATAAAGTAAAAATATGATATGCAAAATACCATTAAAATAAAAAATGAAAATGAAAAAGATATAAGATTTTGATTATTACAATAGGCTGGAAGTCAAGAGGAACATAAATATGAGAAAAAGCTGAGATTAAAGAGTTAAAAATCTGTGAGATAAAATATAAGGGAACTTCATTAATAATTAATAAAAGTTCAGTTAAAATTGATTGATGATTTGATTGTAAGACCTGACACCATTAAATGCCAAGAAGAAAACATAAGGGGTAAGGTCCTGACATTGGCCTTGGCAATGATTTTTAGATTTGACACTAAAAGCAAATGCAATGAAAGCAAAAATAAACAGTGATGTAGTGGAGCTACATCAAACTAACAAGCTTCTACTCAGCAAAAGAAAGCATCAACAAAACGGAAAGGCAAGCTGAGGAAAGGGAGAAAATATTTACAAAGCACGTATGTGATAAGGGATTAATAACCAAAATATACAAGTCAATCAGCTTTAGAGATCTCTCACTTTCTCCCACAGTTTTACTCATTTTCCCTAAAATGATTTTGAGTTAGTCACTAAGTCTGTCCCACTCTTTGCGACCCCATGGACTGTAGCACATCAGGCTCCTCCAGGCAAGAATACTGGAGTGGGTTGCCATTTCCTTCTCCAAAATGATTTTATCAGCACACATAAGTGAGTCAAGGAGATCACCAGTATCAAAGCTCCAGAAACATTTCCTAATGAGCTTTGAAATCTATAATGGCAGATGTTTTCGAATCTCCAATTTAATTTTCCAAGCAGTTTTATTTAAAAAAATATAGTGTAAACTCAGGGAAAGTATTCAAACTCAGTTCACATGCTACCCTAAATTAAAATGTGGACTTAGGCTTATAAGAATTTTATTCAAGAAGAAATACATCACTGATAAGAAAAAGTATACCCTTGAAGAAATGGTTCTTAATATTCTTATGGCCAAAGACAACAGCAAGCAGTTCTTTACCAGAGTGTGCACATCTCTGTTCTGGAAATTTAATGAAACTTTCTGAAAGATAAGTATTTACTGCTACAGAGATTTGACATCTTACGCTTAGCTTCAGCTCCAGTCCTGTGTAGCTATGTTTCTCAAAAGGTAGTCTGAGCATTACTTGCATCAGAATCAACTGAAGTGCTTGTTATAAATCCATATTCTGAGCTTTTTCTTAGGTTTCAGTCCAAATACAGTGCCCACAGATTTCTGGACACAGCACCCAGAAGTCTGCATCTTTAAAACAAGTTCTCTCCTCACTCCAGCCTTCCAATAATTGTTGCATGCACTGAAAATTGAGAAGGCTCTGTTGTAAGGTTAAGCATGGATCCTGAAAAACCATGATTCTACTCCCCAGACCCAGAAATTACTAACTTGGCATGTTCCAAAAAGTTCTAATGCAACATAATGACGTTTTCCAACAAGCGATGTTGTGACTCAGTCACCTTTGATCTTTTCTTTGCTATTTTAGAAACACATGCTAGAGTTTAATGCTAGAAACTTTAGAACTTTTTTTTTTCAAGCCTTAGCATGGACTTCACGTATCTTACCATGAATGGGCTGAACATTAGCAGCTCTCATGTGAGAGCCTAATATAGCTCATGTTATAGCCTATAGGAGTAATCTAGACATCTTGGAAACTTTGTTTAAATGTCAAACCCAGCAATTTCATCTAGACGTGCCAACTCAGCTGGCAGCTGCAGGAATGAGTGAACTAAATGGCGTGAAGCTTAACAGGTCGGGAGTAGACATACAGAGAGGAGGAATTGGGATTCCTGTCAATTGGAATGTTGTATGGAGCATAGGACCCTGATCTTCTGAAAGGCATTGTGAGGAAAAAAAGAAAACCAAAACTCATCACAGTCTGAAAGATAGAGAACAATGAGAAATGGTGCAGTGACAACCAGAAATTCGGTATTAGTTGCTTGGACCAAAATCTTTGGTGTCACTCTTGATTTCTCTCTTTCTCACCATCAGTTCCTTGGGAAATTCTTCCAGCTCTACCTTCATTATTTATCTGACCACTTCATGTCCACTATCAACTCTGGTCTGAAGCACTGTCTTCTTTTGCCTTTACTGTTAGAATAGCATACTAACAGGTGTCACCATGTCCCCTGTCCCCCCACAATCCATTCTTGGCACAGCAGCAAAGCAGTCATTTAAAATCGTAGTCAGGCTGTGTCCCTCCTCCACTCAAAGCCCTGCCTCTGCTGTGGCTCACTCCAAGTAAAATCCGTCTCCTTCCCCTGCCCCTTGTCTCTGACCCCACTTCCCATGCCTCTGTCTCCTGGTCCTTTTTCTCCAGTTCCTTGAGCCTCCTCTGTAGTTCCTAGACCACACCTTCTGCCAGGAATGTTCTTCCCCCAGACAAGTGCTTGGCAAACTCCATCCCCTCCCTCAGCCTTTTCTCAAATGTCTCTTTCTCGAAGAGGCTAGATGTGATCGCCCTACTTTAAATTGCCCACCTCTCCCCATCACACTCCCGGACCCCTTCCTCTGCTCTTTTTTCTTTCTTCTTGGCTCTTTTTGCCTTATACCATGCTATACCAGTTAGTAGTTGATTAAGCTTCTTGTTACTTTTAGATTTCTCCACTCCCCTTATCTGTTTTGTTCTCTCCTAAATCCTGAGCATCCTTGTGTCCCAGTATGTGCCTGGTACGTATAGGTGTTGAGTCAACATTCGCTGAGTGACTTACTTAAGTAAATATTCACAAACACTGGCCCTGACCAAGTAAGTGTAAGGGCAAATGTAGAGATAATTACAAAGGATTAAGTGGAGAAAATTAATTAGAAGAAGAATCAGATCTGAGATATGCAAAAATAACTAGATGGGTCAGAAAATCTGAGAGGGCATGGATCCAATAGACTCATTATGACAATAGCTTATTTGTAGGTGGTAAGTAGTTTTGAGGTTAGAGGTCAAGGCTGCCCATAAATCATGCTTTTGGCCTTTGACTCAGTGTTTCAAGTTTTTTTTTTTTATTTTTAATAATGACATTATAAGCCAAGAGATTATAAGGAAATGCCATAAAATTTCTCTAAGCTTTTTGGCAGGTACATCCTCTGTCTATGCAGTGATCAGGAAATGAGAGTTTGCACCCAGAGTTCTATGGATAGAGGTTTTGAGAAAAGAATGAAAAATTTCAGGAAAAATAGAAAATCTCATACTGGAAGTATTATATTCACCTCTGCTTCTGAATAAGGTGTAGCTGGGCTTCCTTCGTGACTCAAATAGTAAAGAATCTGCCCTCAATGCTGGAGACCCGGGTTTGATCCCTGGGTCGGGAAGATCCCCTGGAGAAAGGAATGGCTACCTACTCCAGTATTCTTGCCTGAAGAATCCCACAGCCTGGCGGGCTACAGTCCATGGGGTCACAAAGAGTCAGACACAGCTGAGCCACTAACACTTTCACAAAGTGTAGTCAGTAACAGTGGCAGCAACCTGCCATAGAGAAACTTGAGTTAGTGCAAGTTTAGCATAGATTTTTTTTTCCCCCCAGAAGAACAGGGAAAAGTTGATTGAATATGCCAGTGAATGTGACTATGCTTAAGTCATATCCCAAATTATTTTTTCCTTCAATATCCCATTAAGCTTGGTATTATGGACTGAATTGTGCCCCCCTCCTCAAATTCATTTGTTAAAGCTGTAACCCTAATGTGACTTTTCTTGGAGATAAATAAATAAGTCTTTAAAGAAATAATTTTGGTTAAATGAGATCAAAAGGGTGGGGCCCTGATCCAATAGGTCTGGGAAGAGGAAGACACCAGTGATGAGCACACAGAGAAAAGATGGTGTGAGGAGGGTGAAAGGCCACCAGAAGAGAGGCCTCAGGGACACTGGCTGCACCCCTGTCTAGGACTTGCAGTCTCCAGAACTGTGAGCAAATATGCTGCTCACAGACACCTCCTCTGTGGTATCTTGTTACGGCAGCCCCTGCAGACTATCACCCCTGGTCATCAGAACAATTCTATTTGGAGGAGCTCAGCTCTGCAGAGCTGGTTGCAGGCCTTCTTTGATTAGATGTTCTGACTTTTTAATAGCTGTTTTTGAAACAATAGTTGCAGTTCTTTGAAATTCTAACTGCTAAGGTTCTCTGTCATTATATTGTGGATAACAATATAGGCTCCAAACATCTGCTTATTGTAATTTACAGTATTTGTTAGTGTTTTCATTAGGTTAGGGGCATTGTAAATGGGAATTTCAGTCAATAATACTGTGGAAGATTTTAGTGTAACTTTTATATAGATTATTCTCCAATAGGTCCTGTTTAAAAAAAAAAAAGGTGGGGGGAAAAAAAAAAAAAAAACCTCTGTATCTGCAGTTACAACAGATGGTACATCCCCATGGTAGGAGAGTGATGTCCTCATCAAGCTGTTGATAAAGTTTGTGAAATTTAAATCCTAACATGATTGGCATTGCCATGAAGATATATATTTTGAACAGTCCCATGTATTTTTAAATGTCCTTGTTTTGTAGGAATAAGGGTCACCAAGAGAAATTACCTGACATATGCTTGTCCCTATAAATACTTAACAGTGTTTTATTTGAGTCAAGACACAAGGATAGTTGTTCTCTAGGCAATATGGCATTGTGAGCATAGGCATATGGATCTCTCTCTGTAGTTCCCTAAATTGACCACTCAGAATCCATAAATAGAGAACAACCTGCATCAGTCAGCCCTTGAAACCAGGAGAGAGCTCATTCAGTGGCTAGACGCTTAAAGCAGTTTCTGTGTGCTAAGATGATAATGATATAGGATTGAGGCAACAGAGGCACCAGGGCAAAGGAACAACCCCTGTGAGATGGAGTTAAATTCCTAAGAGAAGTAGGAAGGGACCTGGCAGTCCTGTCCCTGACACCAACAGAGCAGAGTGAAGGCTGGAGGCAAAAAGCTGTAAAAAGCTGTAAAAAGCTTATTACACCAAGTAATAAGCCCATCACTTGGTGCCCACGGCACACCAGCTGGAGGGTGGGTGGAGTCCTTTATAGAGGGAAGATGGCTTTCTTAGAAGTCTGCCCAGTCTGTCCAGTTGACAGCGCCAATGGTGTTCATGGACTAGCTCTTTTCGCCGCCATCAGTCTCCTCAACACCCGTAATTAAAAAGTTAAAACTAGAATATATAGCTGAGAAGAAAAGAAAGAAAAAGGTTCTCTTCTTATTTTAATCTGGACCTAAGTATTCTTTACTGGAATATTTGGGAACAACCTTATCTAAATGTATGAAATGTATTCAGTGCACCTTTTACTTGACTGTTAAACCAAGATGCAAACTAGCGCAGCCACTATGGAGAACAGTGTGGAGATTCCTTAAAAAACTGGAAATAAAACTGCCAAACGACCCAGCAATCCCACTTCTGGGCATACACACCGAGGAAACCAGAATTGAAAGAGACACATGTACCCCTATGTTCATCGCAGCACTGTTTATAATAGCCAGGACATGGAAGCAACCTAGGTGTCCATCAGCAGATGAATGGATAAGAAAGCTGAGGTACATATACACAATGGAATATTACTCAGCCATTAAAAAGAATACATTTGAATCAGTTCTAATGAGGTGGATGAAACTGGAGCCAATTATACAGAGTGAAGTAAGCCAGAAAGAAAAACACCAATACAGTGTACTAACATGGAATTTAGAAAGATGGTAACAGTAACCCTGTATGTGAGACAGCAAAAGAGACACAGATGTATAGAACTTGTCTTTTGGACTCTGTGGGAAAGGGCGAGGGTGGGATGATTTGGGAGAATGGCATTGAAATATGTATATTATCATCTGTGAAATAAATCGCCAGTCCAGGTTCGATGCATGAGACAGGGTGCTCAGGGCTGGTGCACTGGGATGACCCAGAGGGATGGGGTGGGGAGGGAGGTGGGAGGGGGGTTCAGGATGGGGAACACTTGTACACGCATGGTGGATTCATGTTGATGTATGGCAAAACCAATACAATATTGTAAAGTAATTAGCCTCCAATTAAAATAAATAAATTTATATTAAAAAAAAAAAAAATCGAGTGAGTCTAGAGGAGCTTTCCTGGTGATTCAGTAGTAAAGAATCTACCTGCCAGTGCAGGATATGTGAATTTGATCCCAGGGTCAGGAAGAGCTCCTGAAGAAGGGAAATGGCTTAGTATTTTTTTCTGGGAAATCCTAAAGTTTTTTTTTCTGGGAAATACTAAATGGCTTTAGTATTTTTTCCTGGGAAATCCCGTGGACAGAGGAGCCTGGTGGGCTACCGTCCGTGGGGTCGCAAAGAATGGAACACGACTGAGCAACTAAACAACAGCAACATAGCAAGCCTAGAGTTTAACCCCCAAAGATTAAACAGATAAATTAGATAAATGTAAATATACCACAATTTCAAACACAGGGACCATTCAAATAGCTTTGTTCTGAAACTGTCTAATATAAGAAAAAAAAATCGGATAATGTTTTGTGACCTCAGTCAAATGTTTTGATTTGATTCGAGGGGTTATCCAAACGGCAAAGACAAACAAGCACAAAGAGGAGGCGAGTTAGGTCAAACAGGATGGGCTGGGGATGAAAATCGTGCCTATCAGTTCATAAGCTGCATAGAAGCAGTGATAGGTCCATCAGATACTGAAAATATTAATCATGGTGTAGAAAATGAACTCAAGACGTGTGCTTCGTAAATAAAGTATATGTCTTGTGTTAATTTAAGAAATGATTAATCCGAAACAGTAGCTCTATAATGAATTAATCATAGCCAGAAAGGACTGGCAGTGAGCTTCAAAGTACATTAAATACTGAGAGATAATTCTCAACCATCATTTTAAATATGGTTGCAAAATTGATTAAAGTGTAAGTACATTATCTTACAAACAATGCCTTCTATTATTAAAAAGAAAATAGGTTTCATGTCCTCATTAACTATAGCAGCCTATGAAAGATAAAAGAAATTTTCTGTGATAAAGTTTAGTACAAGAACATCTTCAAAAAGCTTTAAGCAGTTGCTGATACAAGTAAAATTTGATTAATTTTCAGAATAAAGCAAAGACTTTATTTGCTTGACATAAGTTCTTTATTGTGCCTCTAGGTGACATGTAAGTGGATGTGGAGTAGACCATCAGTAGAATCTTCATGGAATTAAAAGTACTTTGGTTACATAGACCCTAAATTACTAACACATAATAAGAAAAACAAATCATCGTTGCCACTGCCATTGACCATCTAGCACCCTTGGGCTAAAGGTTCCCAATACAATGGCAGGGCTTTGCACAGAGTTGGCATCTAATACATATTTTAACACATTGAACAAAATAAGAACAAAGGAAAGGAAAGCCATTTGTAACTGATTTTATTTATAGATCTTTGGAATCTCTTTCATTATCAGGCACCTTTGTATTTAATAATGGTGTTTGGTCAGTTCCTACACAGAAACCAAGACTTAAACCCAAGAGAATTTCCCTGTAATTGTGAATTTGCAATCAAATAAGCTTGTTTGAAGAAACAATGCTATTTTAAGAAAAAGATAAGATTTTCAGGGAAGGCAATGGATAATGAATACTGTATCAGGAGACTTTATGTAAAATGCGTAGCCATTTTGCTAAATGGATGAATGAATTATTAAACCTATTGCATTTTTCTCAACCTTTAAACCTTAATATATCTTTTGAATGACTCAGAGGAGGCATATCATTGAACATACAGATTTTTTTTTTTTATGAACACACAGATTTGAAGTATGCTGGTTGTGAAATCTGTCATTTAAAATGTTTTGAGATTCAAAATATGTATTTTAATGATAAAAAGTTTAAAATAACACATTTGGTATATTTTTAGGCATTAGAACAAAACTTATTTAGCTTTAAAATTTTTGTATTAAAAAAAGATGAGAATCTAAAATGTTGCTTATTAAAATACTGAGGACTCATTTGCCAGATGAATATCACTCCCAATTTCTTCTGTCACCCCCACAGCAGTAACTAAATAGACTGTTTTAAAAAATATATTATGTCTCCTAGTCAAGTCACACTTCATATTATAGACTTCCAGGAGTTTGGGGTAAAAAATGGGGGAAGAACATGTCTTCTACTAATTGTCATATTATAGTATATAGCAAAATGGGTCAGGGCATAGTTGCTAAAGTCAGATATCAGCTCCCACTAATTAGCTGTGTGACCTTAGGCAAGTTACTTAATCTCTGTGTGCCTCAGTTTCCTCATCTTCAAACTTGAGGTTACTACAGTTGTACCTACTTCATGAGATTGCTGTGATGATTAAAAGAATTTAGTGAATTCAATTTAAGTATCTACTATTATTATCAATATAAGTATAGAACATCCCATGTTAATAGTAATTTACTAATAATTGGATATCCAGTTCTTGATACCTTGTAGAATGAAAATTTAGTTTCATTCCCAACTGATGTTTGAAAGTCACATTAATTTTCACTCATTGGCCACAAAGGCTGATGTTGGATTATCTTGATAGCCTCATTTTACTGTTATGACTTCCCTGGTGCCTCAGACGGTAAAGAATCCACTTGCAATGCAGGAGAACCATTTTTAGTCCTTGGGTTGGGAACATCCCCTGAAGAAGGGAATGGCTACCCTCTCCAATATTCTTGCCTGGAGAATTCTATGGACAGAGGAGCCTGGTTGGCCACAGGGATCATGAAGACTTGGACATGACTGAGCAACTGTCACTTTCCCTGTTATGACATATATACATAATATTAATAATCCGCATTAAGTGTATTTTAATACATTATGGCCTATTTTAGATGTATTCGCCTGTGTGTGTGTGTGTGTGTGTGTGTGTGTGTGTTTACTGAAACTTTCTCATTTATCCTTCCAAGATCACTTCGGGTAGTACTTAGAAGTACACACTGAAGATCATGGAGCCAGACTGCATGAATGTGGATCTAACTCTCTTTCTTAGATATATGACTTTGGGAAAGTTACTTAACCTTTCCATACTCAGTTTCCCCATTTGGGAATAATTATCCACCACCACCACCCCAAAGAGAGATAACTGAAATACCTATCCCATGGGGTTTTGTGAAAATTATATGACTTAATATTTGTTAAGTACTTGGGGGACCATAACATTGCCTGCTGCTGCTGCTGCTGCTGCTGCTGCTGCTGCTGCTAAGTCGCTTCAGTCGTGTCTGTCTCTGTGCGACCCCATAGACGGCAGCCCACCAGGCTCCACCGTCCCTGGGATTCTCCAGGCAAGAACACTGGAATGGGTTGCCATTTCCTTCTCCAATGCATGAAAGAGAAAAGTGAAAGTGAAATCACTCAGTCGTGTCTGACTCTTCGCGACCCCATGGACTGCAGCCTAATAGGCTCCTCCGTCCAGGGATTTTCCAGGCAAGAGTACTGGAGTGGGGTGCCATTGCCTTCTCCGTAACATTGCCTAGCACATAGTAAATGCCAGTAAGCATTTGTTATTAAATAAGTCATATGCACTCCATCCACAGGTGGGGCTTCTATTCTAAATCTGATGTTTGACATTCCTTGCTTTTTCTTACATATTTTACCTGTCCATGCTTTTCAGCCAGAGACCACCAGGAACATATTTGTGTTTGAACAAGTTGGATTTATTACTTTTTGCAGCAAGGATGCACTCACACTTGGGCAAAGCCATGGCATCTCAGTAGGAGTGTCAGAAAGCACTTATATTAGCATTTGGGCTTCAGTTAAGTAATTATTTTAGGGGAGTTTAAATAAGTGGACTTTGCTACGGATTGAATGCTATAAGGAGGCAGGTGTGATTCTATAAACAGGTTTATCTTAACCTTACTGGAAAGTAGCAAAGACTAGAGGGAGACCAAAACTGTAATAGATAAAGAGGCAAACCTCACTCTTAATTAGCTGGGACATGGGAATAGTTGATATTTTGGTGGTTCCTATGGTGACCTTGTTTTCACTTAGACAATGAAGTAGTCTTATTTTTTGTCGTACTCCATCAGAGCCTAGCTGAAAAGACCAAGCCAGTTCACAGACAATGGTGGCCACTCCCTCTTTTTCAGACACATATTTATCCCCAAACATGATGATAATGCTTGCTTTTTAAAACTTTATATGAGTAGTATCATTTTGTATATATTCTTCTTTGGTTTGTTTTCTTCCCACTGATACACTTGTGCATTTCATCTTAGTGGTAATTGTACTATAGTTTATTTGCACCTCTGTATAACATTGTATTGACACAGTAGTATGGACACCATCATTTAAAATCCATTCCCTTTTTGTTGGACACCTGAGTGTTATTCCTAGATATTTTCAGTTATAAACAATGCTGCAATGACAATTCTTGTAAATATTTCCTGAGGTAAATGATGTCTGATGACTTTTTCCAAGGTGTATACCTGGGAGTAAGCCTGTCTTCAAACATTTGAGAAGAATATTCCAAGTTATTTTCCCAAATGTTGAAAACAACATAGTTTTCTAGAAGTGGTGTTTAACTGTTGTGGCTGCTTCACATCTTCTTCAGCGCTTGGTTTGGCAAACATATAAGTTTTTGGATAAACTAGTAGATATAAAATGTCATTTCAGATTTTATTTTTCTATTAACCCACATAGTCTTTGACTTTTAGTGGTCTATCCTCTTGTATTCATTTCTTCCATCTTATTCTCTTTGTTCCATTTTTTTCTGTTTCTTTGTTTCTTCTTTCTTGCCTTCCTTTAAATGTATTACAACAGTTTTGTTATTGTTATGTTGTTTCCCTTGGTTTAGAAGTTATATATTCTGATCCTATTTATATAAAGAGATTACCTTAAAATATTAAAGTCCAGACCCAAATGAATATAATCTATAATTAATATGCTAACCTTGCCAAGGGCTGTAAACTATTTTACCTCTGAGTACCTTTCACCAGCTTACATATTATATAGTCTTGTATTTTATTTCTATATTGCTATTTGTAACTGTCTGTATTAGATTTCTATAACTACTATAACAAATGACCACAAACTGAATGTTTTATCTTCTAGTTCTGTAGGTCAGAAGTCTGACATGGGTCTCACTTGACTAAAATCAGGGCTTTGGTAGAGCCATATTCCTTTCTAGAGGCTCTAATGAACACTTGTTTCCTTGCTCATTCGGATTGTTGGCAGAATTCAGTTTTCCGCATTTGGAGAACCAAGATCTCTGTTTCCTGGTTAGTTGTTAGTTGGGGACTGTCCCCAGCTTCTAGAGACCATATTCTTTGGCTTTTATCCCTTTCCTCCAAAGACAGAAATGGCAAATCCTCTCATGCTTTGAAACTCTGCTCTTCCTTATCCCATCTCTCCTTTCTGACCAGCTGGGAAAGGTTCTCTGCTTTTCAGGACTCATGTGGTTAGATTAGGCTGATTTCAATAATCCAGGATACTTTCCTCATCTCAGGGCTTGAACCCTGAATCACATCTGTAAAGTCCTTTTTCCCATTAAGATAATGTATTCACAGATTCCAAGGATTAAGGCATACGATCTTTAGGAGACCACTGTTCTGCCTTCCACACTCTCTGTTTAAACATCAATTATGCTTTTACAGTTAGTGTTTGCTCTTACTCACGTTTAATATTTTCTTTGGTCACTGTTCCATCTGCCATCTTAGTCCCTGCTTTTCTGTTCACTTCCCTTTGTATGAGAAAAAAATCTTTTAGAAATGTCGTTAATGATGGCCTGTTTAGTTAAACTTGCATGTTCTGACTGAAAATGCCCTCCTTTGTCCCTGGTAATTAAAGAAATCTAGATATGCAGGTTCGATGACTTAGGATCAGTAATGCCCCAAAGGAAAGGCCAGCTTTAGGATTCTGGTACTATACAGGATTTGTGCTCTGGATCTGGGGAATCATTTGAGGATTTTCCTTTCTTATGATCCCAGTTATAAAGTTGAAAAGTTTTATTTTTAAAATAACATATAGGCTTCTGCTTCCAGGAAGATAGAGAAGATGTAATTTTTCCTAATTCTCTCACTAAATTAAAAAAAAAAAAAATCCTTTAGTAAACAGACCATAAAATGACTCTGAAAGATGGAGAAGGAGGCAGACAAGCTAGAGATTTTAAAACTCAAGAAAAGACAAATGCTGAGTTCCCTTGGTGTATCTTTTCCTCCCATGTCTCAGACGTGGAGTGAGAGAAGAAAATCACCCAGAAACGCCTGTGGGAGCAGATTTTGAAAGGATCCAGCAGATACCTATTCAGGCAATGTTAGAATTTGCTTCCAACACCATATGAAAATTAAAATGTATTCTCTATCTATAAAAAACTAAACATGTAAGAAGGAATGACACTGGTTGGTAGAGTGGATTAAAAAATATGACCCAACTATACACATTCAACAAGAAACCTCAAATATAGCAATAGCCCAGGTTGAGAGTAAATAATGAAAAACAATAAATCATGAAAATATTATTCAAAGAAAAGCAGGAATGGGGTATATTACTATCAGACAAATTAGATGTCAAAGCAAAGAAAATTACCAGAAAACTACTGTAACTTACTGAATATGGAACAGGAAACTTCTATCCAGACAGCAGTAAAAGAAGGAACAAACAGCAAGCTAGTAGGACCAAAAGGAAGCTGCAGCCCAAAATCCCTCATAAATACAGATACAGAATCCCATAGCAAAATATTAGCCAACAGAATTCAATTATACATTCCAAGAATTGAAGACTGGGACCAAGTACAGTTTACTCAGGGAAACATGGCCAGTTCAGTATTGGAAAAATCAGTTCATATAATCCACCACGTTAACAGCCTAATGAGCAAAAGTTCACACGATAATATCAGTCAGTGGGGAAAAAGAACTGAGCAAAATTTACCATCCATTTATCATAAAAACTGTCAGAAAAATAGGACTAGAGAGAAACATCCTCGACTTGGTAAAGATCATGTACCAAAACCTATAGCTAATGTTATACTTAATGGCGGAAGACTGAATTCTTTCCCTGTAAGATTAAGAACAAAGTGGATGTAGGCAGTCTTTGTAGCTACATCACTCTAATCTCTCTCTACTTTACGGCAGTTCCTTTTTTTCTGTGTGTCGTCACATGGCCTTCTCATAAGGACAACAGTCATTGGATTTAATTAAGACTTACCTGAGTCCAGTAGGACCTCATTAGCTAATTATTGCAGTGACCCTATATCCAAATAAGGTCATGTTCTGAGCTTCTGCTAAGTCACTTCAGTCGTGTCCGACTCTGTGCGACCCCATAGACGGCAGCCCCCCGGGCTCCCCCATCCCTGGGATTCTCCAGGCAAGAACACTGGAGTGGGTTGCCATTTCCTTCTCCAATGCATGAAAGTGAAGTTGCTCAGTCGTGTCTGACTCTTAGCAACCCCACAGACTGCAGCCTAGCAGGCTCCACCGTCCATGGGCTTCTAGAAGACACGAATTTGAGGCAGGGTGGAGAGGGAAATACTATTCGACCCAGTACATGTACCCTAGGTGTATCAATATCAATATTCTGGTTGTGGTATTACACTATAGTTTTGTGAGATCTAATGGGAGAAACTGGGTAAAGGATATGTAGGATCTCTGTGAAATTACAATTTCATGTGAATCTATACTTATCTCAGAATAAGGCACTTAATTTGAAAAAAATTACATATTCACTATTCTTAGGGATTATACAAAGAGTATATTTTCACAATACCATATTGGCCTCATTACTGGAAACAAATGATTAAGTTTATCTCCTATAAGGAATTTTTGTCTATTGTAATCTCTATACAAATGCAAAATGTTTCAGACCTACAAAAATTGCTAAGTCTAGAAAATAAAATTCTTTTATGACCTTGTGAAGCATACAGAGTACATATAATTATTTTTTTTAATTTTATTTTATTTTTAAACTTTACATAATTGTAAAAACCCTTTAAATCATATGAGAACAATAAAATATCTCCTTTATTTTCAAGAGATCAACAATAAGACTTTAAAAAATCTAATGTATACTTCTTTGGACCTTATACTGGAAGAACAGTTTCTTAATAATTTCTAATAAAATTATATAAGAATGATGACTGGGCCATGCTAAAAAATTCATTTCTCAGTGTTTGAGAATAAGGGATCAGCAATAAATGCTATATTATGTAATATAAAACTGTAGGAGTTATATCTCACAGATTAATCTAGAACCTAATAAGATCTCCTGTGTCTGTTCTTTACTTCATTATTGAATCACACTGAATTCAGATAAATCTTGAGCCATTGCAAAAAATAAAAAAAGACAGCTTTTGAAGAGTTCGGCTCATACCTGTGATTTACATTAATCAGCATATACTGTTTGAAGGCATAGAGTTGACTCTGCTGAACCTATGTTTCTCACTACCCAAACCTCCTCTTACTTTCCCTGATGGTTTCATCCTGGTTACCTCCACTGGTCAGTCTGTATATTGGGCATGAGGCTTGAAGTGGTAGCCCCAATTTGCCACCTCTTTGTATGCCAGGGAAGGTGTAAGACAGAACCCAATCAGTTAGATCAACAATTGTGTGATTCATATTTGTAAAACTGGCTGAATACATTTATTTACAGTATCTTTTTTTAAATAAAAAAACTGAAAATGCAAAACAAATCAAAACAAAACAGCATATACCGGATAAGAAAATCTACAGTGAAAATCATCAAAGAAATAGAATCATACACAAATACATATTCTCCACTGTGTTTATTTGATTAATGAAAGATAGATAGAAAGTTGTCTGTGAAATTGAGGCTTTTATCAATGGAAAAAAATGCACAGTGTGAAAGTTGTGAATTAAGTTTTATTTGGGGCAAAATGAGGGCTATAGCCCAGGAGACAGCATTTTAGATACCTCTGAGAAACCTCCAAAGAGGTAGGGGAGAAGGTCAGTGTGTGTGTGTGTATGTGTGTGTGTGTGTATATATATATATATAAAATTTTGATGAAGGAAATACGTGCGATCAGGCACACATTTTTTGCAGAAGGTTGCTGCTAATCATAAGGAGCAGATGTCACTCTAAAGGATTTTAGTGTTTTTCTAGATATGAGGAGATGCAAGAAGTGGGCTCATAAAATCTTCTGAAGCTATCTATCTGAAAGCCTGTCCTGTTAGTTTTACCCAGAGCACAGAGTGCCTCCTTCTGGATCTCCACACTGAACCCCTTTCAGAGTGTGTTGAAGGTCAGCTGTCACAGCAGCTTGTGTTTAATCCTTGAAGAGGAAGATGGCAAGTGCCAATTTTTAGTTGGCACTGTTTTTCAAGAACTGTATTATCTCTGTGCTGAGTTGGCCAGCTTAGCAGAAGATTGTTAAGCATATTTTGCTTCAAGAAATACTTCCTTAAGCCTTTATTCATCATATTTCTTTTAGTAGTTAAAGAATTGTGAGTTATTATTCTTCTTTGTTTACTCAAAATACACCGTTAAAATTAAACTTTAGAAAAATGGCCAGGAATTAATGTTTTTATCTGTTTCCTTAATTAAAAAAAAAAAACAAAAAACCTTGTTTCCTCCTAAAGTTTTCAACTTTCTATATAAAATAAATTTCTTCAGGCTTTAATAGTTCTCACAATTGTATACTTTCCAACTCTAATATCCAAAACTGTATGATAACACCGAACCATAAAGTTACTTTTAGTTCACTGAAAATAAAACACAGAGACTTTTCAAGTAAGTATACATATAAGCATTAATTTAAATCTGCCTGCAATGCAGGAGACCAGGATTTGATCCCTGAGTCACAAAGATCCCCTGGAGAAGGGAACGGCCATCAACTCCAGTACTCTTGCCTGGAGAATCCCATGGACAGAGGAGCCTGGTGGGCTACAGTCCATGGGGTCACAAAGAGTCAGACATGATTGAAGGACTAAAACTTTCACTGAAAGATTCCACAAATGAAGGAATTACGTTAACTTGAAGTTGTAGGAGTTTTTCTATGTATTATAGACTTACGTTAGTCAAGGTTCTCTGGAGAAACAGAACCAATAGGTTGTATATAAGTACATTATAGGAATCAGCTCCCAGAATCCTGGGAAGAAGGCCACTGGTGTACTTTCTGGTTTCCCAGAACCAGGAACTCTGATGTCCAAGAGCAGAAGATAGATATCCCAGATGAAAAAGAGGAAAAATGGACCTTCCTTCACTTTTTTGTTCTATTCAGACCTCAGTGGGTTGAATGATGCCCCACCCACAGTGGTGAGGAAAGTCTGCTTTAGTCTACTGATTCAAATGCCAGTCTCTTCCAGAAGTGACCTCACAGACACACCCAGAAACAGTGCTTCACCTTCCCTTAGCCCAGGCAAGTTGCTACATGAAATCAACCATCCCAAGATTCTTATGCCTGTAAGAATATTAAAAACAAATCATTTTATGTGAGATACATATTATCAGTGTCATTTTTTTTTATATTCAGACAAATGAAGCATTTATTTCTGTATTTTCTGTCATTACTGTGCCAAGGTCTTTCACTGTTGGAAAGCAATCCAGTTAATCATTTTTGGCTTTGGCTAATGTTACGATGCAAATTAGTAACAATTCTGATAAACCTAAGTGAGAATGCTCATGGTGCTCATGTTAAGCAAGTTAGGGGTGCCCAGTCATTTATTTTCACTTCATTGTGTATGGGAGGGGAGAAGGGGAGGGCTATGACTCAGAAGGGAGGGAAATAAGTACTTCTTGGAGGAAAACTCTGTAGAATATTTTTCAGAACTGAAAAATGTGGCAGAAAGAGGAGTTAATATACTAGCCTTTATGATTGTGTCTGTTTCTGTATGTAGAAAGTTGAGGGATATGCAAGTACCTAAGTTTGCTTTAATATTTAAACTACAAGTAGATATATTGAATATTTTTATTTAAAAGTTGGGATATTATAGTTTAAAATATTTTATTTTCTCTATGAACATCTATATGCAATCCCATGTACTTGGAATTTGATAGTCCTTAACGTGGGCTTCCCTGCTGGTTCAGCTGGTAAAGAATTTGCCTGCAATGCGGAGGACCTGGGTTCAATGGGTTGGGATGATCCCCTGGAGAAGGGAAAGGCTACCCACTCCAGTATTCTGGCCTGAAGAATTCCATGGACTGTATTGTCCATGGGGTCACAAAGAGTCGAACACTACTGAGTGATTTTCACTTCACTTTTACATAAAGAACCTAAGAGTTAAATCTCTTATTATGTCAGGCTTTTTGTGCTACATGGATGGGCTTTTCAGAGTACCAGACTATAACAGAAGCTAGCTGTCATTAAAGGAAATGTGTGTCTAAGACATTTGCTTCTTTAAATTTTTATGACAGTAGTAAACTTGATTCTCTTCTGATGTCTTTATAGCTTCAAGTATCTTTCTCACTTAGTCATTTTTAACCAGAACTATGGACACCATCTGACATTAACTGTCAAATGTATGTGTTGTACAAAATAGCCAAATTGCAGTCATCAAAGGAAGAAAGAAGCATGGGCTAGCAGTATTAATCCACAGTTCATTGATCAACTCATGAACATACATGGACAGTTATAAATTAGTCCCTTTAGCAGTTCTGAGCTTTGGATCACATACGCAGGTGCTGTACTCTTGAAAGTTCTGAAAAGTACCTGGTGAGTCATGCAGTTGGAGATACAGATGCCCCATTTGGTCCTTCATCATATCCACCAGGTACCTTTCTGTGGGCCAAAACAGAGACTATTGTGCCACAAGGCACTCAGTGGAGATTTTCCATAGACATTTATTTCCCCTCCTACTCTGTTCAGTCCTCCAAAGTAAATTCTACATTTTTAGAATCTGACTATAAAATTTTAGAAATAAAATTAGCCAAAAGTATTGTTTTATTGGCTAGGAATATTAGACTCAGCATTATTAATTGCATAGTGGTGAAGCTGAAGATTAAACAGTTTTAGGACTTCTAGCCCAGTTTCCTTTGATGACACCACATTGCTTCCTTTTCCCCCTTCTCCTTCTCCTTTTATTCTCAGGATGGAGCTGAGAAGCATTGAAGTAATGTCTTTGTGACACTTCTCTAAGCATTTTTCCTTCTTCATACACATAGAAGAATCATATTATTGACCAGTACTATGTTTAATGCTTAAGGGATCTCTCTTTGTCTCCAAACAGCCCCAAAACCAGTGGACTTGAAATCATGCACTGGCCCTGTCCCCAACACGACACAGCTGTGCCACATTCCCTGTCCTATTGAATGTGAGGTTTCACCTTGGACAGCTTGGGGACCTTGTACTTATGAAAACTGTAATGACCAGCAAGGCAAAAAAGGTATGTAATACTAAAATGGCATGCTTGAAACTCCCATCAATGGAGTAAAACCATGAATTATTAACAAATGCTGCTGCGTGTTCCTGTGATCATTTGTTGACAGTATTTTCTAGAATGGCTAAAGAGTACTGATTACAAAAGAAGTATAAACCCACTCTGGTAATGACACCAGAAGATAAAAACTGCAGAATGTAGGCGATATGCTTATTATTTTAGACAACAGATGGAGAACATCTAAGGCAGTTGGTGCAGTGGTTAAGATGAGCTATGGTGTCATACTGACCTGAATTGGGAAACCTGTTCTGTCCTCTACAGTTTAGATAAGTTAATTACTGTAAGTCTTTATCCCCTCATCTGTAAAAGTGATGTAATCTGATCTGGCACCCATGTTTTCTTTAAAGATCCAAGGAGATAAAACATAAAGCATTTATTTCATTGCCTGACCCATAGCTAGTACCTAATAAATAGAACTCCTTATTATTTTAAGATGAGAAAATAATGACTATTACTTTTATGATGCAAATGTTATATCTGAAAGAAGTAAAATAAATGCAGTTGTTTCTCATGTGGTAGGCACGGTAGAGTGATTTTTCACATGATCTAGTAACTGAAAACACTTTTCTATTTTGTGTCAAAGGACAGCTTTCTAGTGATTCTAGTATGTTCACTTAGTAATGGACAGACTTACTAATTTTGTCATACAGTGTCAGACAAGGCAACACTTAGGTGCTATTAAAGCACAGAGCAGGTCTTTGAATACTCCTCATTAGAACCCAGATGGATTATATCCCTAATTCAAATTTCTGGGGAGTCTAAAATCAACTAAGGCTCAAAGAGACAATTTCCTGAGATCATCCAACTTCTCAGAGGTTCCTTTTCAAGTTTAACCAAATAAGCCTGTTGAGGAATTCAAAGTAATACCACTTTTATTGGGATCATGAATATTTCTGAATGGATTGAGATTTTATGGTGTCTTTGGAGATTTCATTGTCTTTGAACATTTTATAACTACAGACTTTCCAAATTAACCAAAAGCAAAATCTCCTCTCTCTTTTTCTCTCTCTCCAGCTCTTTTCTTGCTTTATTTTTACTATAGTAAACTAACACTAAAAGTCCCTCTTTGGGCATTTGTTCATTCATGTATTCATCTAATAAATTATTAATGAGCTCCCATTAAACTAGAGTTTGGGGATGGACTAGTGAATAAAGCACATATGAATTTTACCCTTTACCTTCATCCTGCTTTAACTTAGGGTTTCATTCAGCCTTCTGAAATATTCAACCCATGATGGTAACAAAGGATATTTTCCTTCCCCAACAATTCAGGTTTCAAACTGAGGAAGCGGCGCATCACCAATGAGCCCACTGGAGGCTCTGGAGGCACTGGGAACTGCCCTCACTTACTGGAAGCCATTCCCTGTGAGGAGCCATCCTGCTATGACTGGAAAGCGGTGAGGCTTGGCGACTGTGAACCAGATAATGGCAAGGAGTGCGGTCCAGGCACGCAAGTTCAAGAGGTTGTGTGCATCAACAGTGATGGTAAGAAAGATTATCTGTCCTCCTTTTATTTTATGGTTGTTTTGTTTGGCCCTGGAGAAATACTTTTCCTTGTGTTAAAATATCATGTCTTCTCGCGGCATAGCTGGTTCTGTTTACAAACACAGAAACAGCTGCCCCTTCCATCCTTTCTTCTTTCCTTCCTCTTTCTTCTCTTTCTCTCTTTCATTTTTTCTGATGGTGGCTGTGGGGAGGGTCTTTAAACAATCACAGGGTATTTTCACTTTTAAAATAAGTAACATGCAATAAGAAGCCATCATCAAGACAAGGTGTAAAAACAATGAGAGGTAACATTTTTCTAAGATTTTTTAATTTGCCATAGAAAGTGATATGTAAATAAAGAAGAGTTGTTAGCTTTGGTTGACTTGATTTGAGAAGCCTTCATCTCCCACCCTTAGTGTGTCTTAGTAATGATTACCAAGCCATGATTCCTATTGCAGCCTAGAGTTCCTCCTGAATCAACCTTCTGAACTCTGGGACTCTCCCTTCCAGGAATGTCATAGAGCCCCCCTGGGTGAGGATTTTCCACAAAGTTCTCTTCTTGAACCATAGGAATTACCCAGGACTTTACAACTGATTTTTGTTTGATAAAATATATTGCCTTGCTCTCAGCCTTGACTGAAGATTTTTGCATCCTTTCCAAGCGTGATGCTGCTGTTTCAGGGAGATTCCCCCTGACTCTTTAGCAATCCCTGAATTACACTTAGGAAACACAGAACTCCCCCAGACGTAGTGTAAATCTCTGGCTAAAATTGTCTCTAAGGTCCCTTCCAACTCTGGAATCCTGTGACTGCACATCAGAGCAGCGTGAGCACCACGCCGCAGGGTCCCATGGATGACATTTGCCGCTGTTTACAGCATGCGCAGAAACGTTCTGGTGCCCCCGCAGGGCCACTGGAACATCTGGTAACCGTCATGATTCCTTCTATCCTATTTCCTTCCAGCAAACAGAATCTTTTCCTCCTGTGACTCAATCACTGCTCAGTAGAGAAGGATACTCTCTGGGGTAAGAGACTGACAAGCACTGCCAGGACTGAGAAATGAGCCTTTCAACTTTGAAATGTGCAGTGTTGTCTTTGTCTGGTGTCTCAGGTAGTCGAGCAGGACCGCATCAGGTAAAATCTGATCCGGCACCGGAGGCTGGAAGGTGAATGTGAAGGGGATTAGAGCTCCAGATACTTGACAGTGAATGTTGTTCTTTTCTCTGTAGATATAATTAGTTATGATACATCCTCTCTTTAGCTTGTACCCAGTTCTACTCTAAAGGGAAAGAAAAGAGGATTAACATCTAGGAGAAAGGACGCAAATGGAACGCATCCTGCTATGTCTATAAACCCACTTCAAATCCTAATTTGAATCAAATGACACTACATTACCATGTGAGTTGCTGGAAAAGCAGTAAGGGTCATATTTATTTTAGCATCATTAGTAACTCCCTTAATGATACTGCTTCTTGATTCCTTTTCCTCAATTTAAATAATTTTTCTTAACCTCCTAGAGACCTAGGGAGAAACTGGGATCCCAAGTATTATTAAAAGTATATCTGTGTGGGCTAGGATGAAAACAGCTCTAAGATGAAAAGTTAATTATGCATGGAACTTCCGGCTAAATGTTATAAAATGAAAAATCAGATCTTACATATCGCAGTGGTCTTCCTGGATGTTTGTACAAATTGAATACATTTGAAATATACTAGAGGAGCTGACTATTTTAAAAACATTAGTGGTTAATTTTGTCAGGTAAAAAAATATTTTGTAGGACAATCACTTCCCAAATTTTCTTATGGAACGTTGAGACAAGCAGACAAATGAGTTAGCTATGTCTAGTTACATTCAAAAATAATGTGTCATAATCTGAAATACAAGTTGATAACTCAGTATACATAAGGCAGATTTCACTTTGTCCACCAAACAAAGACAATGAATTTTAAAAGGTAAGAAATGTGTTACTGAAATTCAGTTTGTTATTATTGTTCTTTATCAGGACATCTCCTCTGTCATTATGTTTTACTCCCTGACATATATTAGTTGTAGGGCAACTCAATACTTTAGCTGGCTTAACTCCAGAGATGTATAAAATCAAGAGAATCTTTTATTATAAATCCTAGAGCTGTTCAAATTTATTATACCTGAAAAATAATTGCACTGCTAGAATCAGCTCAAAAGCTGGGGACCTGTAAGTGCTATATGAGTATTATCATGTGGTCATCTGGTAAAGTGTTTAGCAGCTGCATTGAATGTCATTTTGTAATTAAATCGAGCCCAGGGAATTAAAGTTGATTAGTTGTACAGACTGTACCTCTAGGCCTGTCTGTGGCTATAGATTTTGTTTTATAATTAAGTTACAGCTCAACTAGGGAAATGAGGAATTAGAGCCTGTGAATCTAACAAATAATTTTTTAAAAAAATCTTTTTTCTCCCAACTTCCTCACAAATTTCACAACTTTGTTAATGATCACAAAGTGTCTAAAGTCTCTTTTCTTCTAAATTATTCTTTACCAGGCTTTTGGGATCATTAGGATTTGTTGCTTGCTGTTACTGTTCATTTTCCCAGCTGACTTCTAAGGAGCAGGATTGGGAAAGAGTTGGAAGAACCCCCAAGAGAAGTTTTGTATAGATTCTCTGACAGAGGGGTATAACAAAAATGAGAGACAAAGGAGAACTCAAGGAGGCAATTAGCCTCTCCAGAAAGAGAGGAACGTTTTATGTGTAACAGAAAAAAAATATTACTCATAATTAAAAGACCTTCAGAAAAGCAGTGCCAGATCTCTGAGCACAAAGGCAGGAACTTTGCACCAACGGTCTGGTGTGATGGGGCAGCGGGCAAGTGGGATCCTCAAGGATGCTGAATCTGTGAGCAAACCCAGAATCTGCCTTCTTCCAGGTTTAGCAGGATTTGTCTGTGTTTTCGGAGAAGGCAATGGCACCCCACTCCAGTACTCTTGCCTGGAAAATCCCATGGATGGAGGAGCCTGGTGGGCTACAGTCCACGGGGTCACTGAGAGTCGGACACAACTGAGCGACTTCCCTTTCACTTTTCACTCTTATGCATTGGAGAAGGAAATGGCAACCCACTCCAGTGTTCTTGCCTGGAGAATCCCAGGGACAGGGGAGCCTGGTGGGCTGCCGTCTATGGGGTCGCACAGAGTCGGACACGACTGAAGCGACTTAGCAGCAGCAGCAGTCTGTGTTTTATTTAAAGGTGTAAATTGATGAGGCAAGTGTACTTTGTTTCCCAAATTGGTTCCTTAGAGACAGAAGGAAAGCAGGGCTATTAGCCTGAAAGTGAAAAATAGTCTGTAATCTTACTGATTATGTAAGGATACTATAAATCAAATATTGTTTCCATATAAGATGATATAAAATCATACTATCCATATAAAATGATGCTATCCATATTTCATTATCATGTGTTCTATTCCAGGAATCTGAATACTGATACCTTTCTGTGTGAATTTCAAAACTACTGTTTTCCTGGAGTTTCTATGCTACCTTTCTCATTTTTATCCACATGAGTAAAAGTTAACATCTAACCAGTGACACTGACATGCATGAGTCATATTCACACTTGACAGAGATTTTATGAAACCCTAAAATAATATTTTTATAGAAGTAAATCAATACAATCCCTGATTACACAGCTACTTACGTTAATGGTACAATAGTAAGAGCAGTATCCAGCCATGACCTCCAAGTGTATTATACTGTTATTGAAGCTCAATTCCTTCCTCTTCTATTAGGTAAAGTGTGTCAAAATTCAACTAACTGGGAATGTCATGATTATATAACCTTAAATTATTGCAATTCATTTGTTAAGAGTAACTGACTTACTCTAAATGTCATTAACAACAAATGTTTAACATACACCTGAACCCTGATTGTAGCACACCATTGTGTCATGCCACTGTGGTTAAAAACTATTGGATTTCTAAGAATGCCAACAGATTTTTCATGTACAAATAAAAAAAATGTACACATAATTTTAGGGCTTTCCAGGTGGCTCAGTGGTAAAGAATCTGCCTGCCAGTGCAGGAGACACAAGAGACACAGGTTCAGTCCCTGAGTTGGGAAGATCCCCTTGATTAGGAAAAGGCAACCCATTCTAGTGTTCTTGCCTGGAAAATCCCATGGATAAAGGAACCTGGCAGGCTATAGTCCATAGGGTCGCTAAGAGTCACACGTGACTGAGCGACTGAGCATACACATAAATAACATTAGATGTTTTAAGTCATCTATAGATAGATATGAGATATATGTACATAAGTATATTTTCATTATATGCAAGTATTTTTCAAATTACCCTGTAAGATGCTAGATCTGCTTTGTCAAAGGGTATCTTGGATCCCCCAGTATCAAAATCTCCTTAAGTGTGCTATAAAACCAGATTCCTGTCTTATCTACAGACTCACTTAATTACAATATATGGAGGCAAGTTCCAGAAAGCTGCATTTTATGGAGATTTCTGGATAATTCTGATGCATGCACAATGAAGTTTGTGAACCCCTGTACTAAAATGAGAACAGGATTGTTTTGGTGGAACCTAGGAACTGACTCTTTTATCCAAAGACTCCCAGCACCAAAGCAAACTGGCTGGATTTGGGTAATGCTGAAGAAGACATAAGGTTAAGACAACTAAGAGAGTAGTACTGAAGCAGGTCTTTAAAGTAAATTTTTCTGCCTGTTTTGGGAACCATTTCTGTATATCGGCAGAAGTTCCAGAAGAACAAACTGTGAAAGATGGTTGAAGATGACTCTAATATCCCAAGCACTGGCTTGTCATATGACTTCTTAATCTTTCTTAATTTTTACCACCAATTTCTTCCTCTCCCTCATGGAACAAGATATGTGTCCGCATATGAGTAGAAGGAAGGAGAGACTTGAATACTATTTCTTTCCTAAGCAGTTCATGTTGTACTTCTTTTTTCCCAGGTATTCAGTATTAAGAGGAATGTAAAACCTGGTATCCTGAAGTAAATCAGGAATAAACACCTAAAAAGTATGGAAAATTTTTGTGTCTGGAAAACAGGACTCGATATGGGGAGAAATGGGGCAAGGCTGTTCTATTTTAAGTCTTGCTGTACATACAATGTATATGCAATTTGCAAATCATGTAAATGCTGAATTAATTTGTCCAAATATATATTTATTAGAGAACAACAGTTTGGAGGGGGATAGAGGTATTTGGAAAAGAGTATAAGAGGTAAGGAGAAAATCATCCCAGGAATAGAGATTACAAAGCTTCTAGTTGAAACTAATATTTGGTCTGATTGAGAATATTCATGAGCTGCCCTAGAGACATAGACCACGTTGAGGATTGGGATGCCAACAGTTGATTAAGGATGTGCTCTCAGGGAAAGCCAGTAAGAAAATGGGGAATGAAGAAGCAAAATATTGAAAGGGGAGTGTGTTTTGGGTACCCAAGACCACCCCCAGGTCCTTAATTAAGGAGAGGAACTTATAGAACTTAGTACATGATTTATTTTATCAAAAGGACACAAAGCAAAATCAGCAAAAGAAAAAAGTGGGGGCAAAGTCTGAAGAAAACCAGGCGCAAGCATCTGAGAGTCCTCTCCCAACAAAATCACATAGGATGTGCGTCATTTTCCATCAGTGAATTGTGACATGTGTGAAGTGTTGTCTACGAGGAAAGCTCATCTGAGCCCAGGAGTCACGAGTTTGTATTGACTCAGCCATGCAGTCACCTTCTGTTTGTGTGCTGTGCTCAGTTATGTCCGACTCTTTGCTACCCCAAGGTCTAGCACACCAGACTCATCTGTCCATGTGATTTCCCAGACAAAAATACTGGAATGGGTTGCCATTTCCTCCTCCCATTGGATTTTCCTGACCCAGGGATCAAACCCCGTCTCCTGCATTGGCAGGTGGATTCTTTATCACTGAGCCACTAGGGAAAGCCTGACCTGCTAAGTAGCACATACCAAAATTGCAGACTCCCACAAGGAAAGCAGTCTTTCAGTCTAAGCAGCAATTATTTGTAAAAATGCTTTATGCACAGTGAGCAAAATTTTAATTATTTGGAGAGCATGGAAAGTGAAAGTCGCTCAGTTGTATCCAACCCTTTGCAACTCCATGGACTGTCCATGGAATTCTCCAGGCCAGAATACTGGAGAGGGTAGCCTTTCCCTTCTCCAGGGGATCTTCCCAACCCAGGAATTGAACCCAGGTCTCCCGCACTGTGGGCAGATTCTTTACCAGCTGAGCCAGAAGGGAAGCCCAAGACTACTGGAGTGGGTAGCCTATCCCTTCTCCAGGGAATCTTCCCCACCCAGGAATTAAACCAGGGTCTCCCTCATTGAATGTGGATTCTTTACCAACTGAGCTATCAGGGAAGCCCAGAGAACGTAGAGCCCTGCAGATATTCAAGTTTCTAGATGCAAGCTACGGGCCAGAGTGATCAAGAGTGTCTAAGGGTAGCAGTCTCAGGCCTGCTAAGTGAACTCCTTTCTGCACAAAGAAACACCGAAGTTTCAGACACAGTCTAAGCAGGTAAGACACTCTGGAGTGTCAATTAAATCCCAAAGCTTATAGTTTTCAAAATAAAGGAGCTGGGGTTTTATACTCTCCAACCAGTCAACCACTGGCCCACAGATGCTATCTGGAAGGAGGAAGGTAGGTCCAGGAAACTTCCAGCTATTATGACATAATTGTTCATGAATTCTCCAGTGAAATTTAAATAATTCTATTTTAAGTTAAATGGAAAGTGGAATTTCAGAAGGCTCAGAAACTTTAAAACACCCAAGTAGCAGGCATTGAGGTTGTTCAATAGTTGAAAATGTTGACATATCTTTTCAAGAACTTGAAATTGAAAAACCTATTCTTAAATATTTTTGCTTTTTTCCATCAGGATAATACCCTTTGTGCTGTATCTTTCCATAATTATTATCAATAATGTACAAGAACCTCGTAATACAGAAGGAGGAGTGATGAAAACGTCAGTTAAAATTTGTGTAAGTTTAGAAGGGAAGCTAACCTATGATTTGCTCCTAAAACTTTGAGTTCAGATCAATTGAAATATCTGTAGAACACAGTTTCAAAACCGTGATCACTCTTTGGAACTGGAATCTACTTCTTAACACAAATTACATAGCCATTATGTGGAAAAGCTGATCTTTTTAAATGCACGAATATGTCCTATAACTGAATTGTTTTTCCATAATTTAGGCAATAAATCAACTAAGGAGTTTCCTTCCTGTAGAATGCTATGTCATTTAATGTGTTTGGAATATAATTAGGTTGGATATTATGCTTAAATCTAAGCTCTCTTACTTTACAATTAGGATCATCTAACACTGTTGGTAAGAGTTTGTTTCCTATAATTCGGTTGAGATTCTCTATTCAATTTGTTGTAAAGATGAAAGTCATTATAGCCTTTTTAGAAAGTTTAAGACAACAAGCTATTCTTCAGTGTTGGTTTGTAGTAATCACAATTTTATTCTGGTCTTAAAAAATCTGGCATCAGATGTCCTGATCTAGCTTTGTGCATTTGTATATGTAAGTGTGTGTGGAATGTATGGATCTCCCTGTGGCTCTGTGGTAAAGAATCTGCCCGCAATGCAGGAGACACTGGTTGTATCCCTCGGTCAGGAAGACCCCTGGAGGAAGAAATGGCAATCCACTTCAGTATTCTTGCCTGGAAAATTCCATGGAGAAGCCTGGCAGGTCTCAAGAGTCAGACACAACTGAGCATGCCTGCCTGTGTGATATGTATATTATGTTTTGATATGATATAAATAAAAAATACTTTTTTATTTGTAAGGAAGTCATCAGGATTGAGCCAGTGTTCCATTGCCTAGCAGTATCTTAGCGAAGAGCAGAGTTTTATAAGGAAGTTTCTTCTTTAAAGTAGGATAGTTATAGCAGAAACCTCGAATGAAAGTTAAGTGAACAGTAGTTTGCTAACCACTTAACTGGATGATATAAATCTCTCACTGAGTGTTATTTACCACTTGAAATGGCAAATGCAAGAGAAAGAAAATAGCTTTTCACTTTATCCTAAGTGGTCAAGTGCCTTAACATAACCCAGGGCAGCCAGTTTTCTCATAGCTGGGGCAGTAAAAGCCAGTATGATAGAAGACACATCCTTCAGTCATTTAAACTGGAGTTTGACTGTTAAACCTAACAGATTCTCCTAACAGATTAAACCTAACAGATTCTCATCCCTTACACTGTCTCTCTCTCTTATGTGCCTCTGTGACTTTGTTTATCTCGTAATCTCCTCTAGCTGACTCTGTTTCCCCTGATTTCGTTGAGTCTCCATCCCTCTGATTTCTTTCCTACCTCTCAGGTCATGTGTCATGTAACTGTTGCTGGGCAGTAAACCACCTCGAAACTCAATGGCTGAAACAAAACTGATTAGGATTTCTCGTGATTCTGCCAAGTTCCTGTTCAGGTTTGACTGTGCTCACTTGCAGAGGTTTGGCTGTGCCTGGAGCCAGATGCAAGGTGGAGCCCCTCACATATTTTCCAGCTGATGTGAACTGCCCGCTGAGGTGTGTTGGTGCTTCTTGACAGGGGCTCTCATTCTCACTTGGGCTAACAGCTTCCTTACATGGTGGACATAGGGCACTGCTTTAAAAGGACGGAAACAGAAGCTGACAAGACTCTCGAGCTTGTCCGATGTTACTTCTGCCACATTCTTTTGGTCAAAAGAAGTCCCAAAGACAACTCAGATTTAATGAAGAGAGAAACAAGCTCTACCACTTGATGAGAGACATTACAAAGAATTGTGGCAAAGGATTTAATTTACCACCGTCCACCATCTGGTCACAGTTGTTTTCATTCCTCTAAAATGCAAGGTACACCCCCTTTTCACCTGAGACTATCAAAATTCTCAGGCAGTTACGTCATCAGGCTTAAAGTTTACTATCTCATGATCTGCATCTAGTTCAAATGTAGATGAGGTATCTCAGGGACAACGGTTCAGGTGCAGGGACTCTTTTTTTAGCTTCCTGGGTGGCTCAGGGTTTAAAGAATCTGCCTGCAATGCAGGAGACACAGGAGATGTCTATTTGGTACCTAGGTGGGGAAGATTCCCTGGAGAAGGAAAATGGCAACCCATTTCAGTATTCTTGCCTGGGAAATCCCATGGACATAGAAGTCTGGCGGGCTGCATTCCATGGGGTCACCAAAGTCGGACATGACTGAGTGACCAAGCACTCACACACACACTTTTTTATTTGTATTCTTTTTTACACATATGCTTTGAGCTCTTATTTTTAAATGAGCTATTTTTCCCCTGAAGGCAATTTGTCAAATTCTTTCCTATGCATTTCAAAGTCATTTAGTGCTATTTTTTAATTATAGACTTTTTTTTTAGGAGAAAAAATAGACCTTAAAATATAAAAATAAATTTATAACCTTCTTATTGAAGTGAAGTGAAGGTCCCTCAGTCATGTCCAACTCTTTGTGACCCCATGGACTATACAGTCCATGGAATTCTACAGGCCAGAATACTGGAGTGAGTAGCCATTCCCTTCTCCAGGGGATCTTCCCAACCCAGGGATCAAACCCAGGTCTCTAGCATTGTAAAAATAAAATGACAGTCTCATCTGATCAGATTAAAATTACAGAACTTGATATCTTAAACAGAATTGTGCTTTGTATCTTCCACATAATACCCCCTCCACAAACACAAAATTATTTCCTATGATAGGATTAGAGTGTTTATTTTTAAAAATTGTAAATGTTGAAGAGCTTTTGTCTCTAACTTGAATATCATTATTCCTTTCTTTTTTCTGTGAATTTAGAAAGTACTCAGTCCTACAGAATCTCTCAGTTTATCTGAATGAATTATTTAAGATGTCAAAACATGGAAAACATAACCCTCATATTGAAAGATATTTCAATTTGTAGATATAATAAAAAGTTTAATCATTCAGATAATTTCCCCCCAAAATGAAACCCTTTCTTCCCTCCCCTGACATACACATTTCTTCAAGGTCTTACTCTACACTAGTGCATACTTTCCACAGAGTGATTTGTGAAAAATGGTTTTCCTTAAGATAATGACTTCATATAATCCTTATTTTATGTTACTTGTCGCAAAGAACCTGATTTCAGATTGAAATTGAAATTTATGGTTTCTAGGTGTGGCTACTCTCAAGTCAGAGGAATTTGAACGAAAAAGACAAGATACCTTCTCCGCACATACAACATACAATGATGTAACAGGGAGCAGAAAATCAGAATAGACTCAAAGATGAGAAAAATAGGAAGCGTTCGGCAGTCCGTGGTCTACACCAGTTCTGAAACCCAGCCTGTCTCCACTATATCAGGGGAGGGAAAATTCCTTGATCTAAGCCAGTTTTTGTTACTTGAGAGTGGTTCCCTAGTCCATTTTACTCCTTGGCTCTTTGTTCTTCACTTCTGAACTTCTGGATTTTCCATAAGATGTCTCGCCTTTTCTGTAAGAAATGCACGTTTATAGCTGAGGAACTTCCTTAGTCTGCCTCCTCCTCATGTAAACCAGAGAGCCTGGAATTCTTTTATTCATTTTGAAATTTTTCAATTTCTCGAAGACCAAGGTGACAGTGTTTTTATCAATACAGCCCTGAGTCTGTTTATGTTTTGTAAATAAGATTACTTGTATCATTTCTTTTTAGATTTCATACATAAAGGATGTCATATATTTAAAAAAAAAAAAACGTGAGTTTCTAAGAATCTCATTGGAGGTCACTCTCTGGTACCAAAACCATATCCATAATGTGGATAATTTGTTTTTGGAAAAAACCTCTCTTTATTTTGGGCCATATATGAGGCTGCTGTGGAAACTGCCTTTAAGAATTTTAGAGGCCCTTTAAAAGACAGCTGCTGCTAAGTCGCTTCAGTCATGTCCGACTCTGTGCGGCCCCATGGACTGCAGCCCACCAGGCTCCCCGTCCCTGGGATTCTCAAGGCAAGAACACTGGAGTGGGTTGCCATTTCCTCCTCTAATGCACGAAAGTGAAAAGTGAAAGTGAAGTCACTCAGTCGTGCCCGACTCTTCTCGACCCCATGGTCTGCAGCCTACCAGGCTCCTCTGTCCATGGGATTTTCCAGGGAAGAGTACTGGAGTGGGGTGCCATTGCCTTCTCTTTAAAAGACAGAGAGTCTTCTAAATACCACTAAATTTTTCTGAGGTCTTATCAAAGAACTTTTAGCTGCATCCTTGAATTGATCTTTATCTTAGGCCATTTATGACTCTGAAAATCTTTCTCTCTTCTTCTAACTAGAAGAAAGAAACTATTTTATTTTCTATTTCAGCACATCATGGCATCATCATAATTCCAACTGCACATTGAGTTATTCTTTTTGTAGTTTATTTCTCTCTCTATAGCATATGATTCTCAGTGGAAAGAAGTTAAATTGACATTATTTAACATCTTTCCCAGAAACATCTGGATTCATAGTTTCATTTAATATTTTCTATCTTGCAAGTTTCTATAAGCAACAGTTCTGCCAATTTTTCCAAAATATGTAATGTGAGACTCTGACTCCATCCTCTGTTAACAATCTTCTCACCTACTTTTCAGCCTTTACTACATTTTGGCCACGCTACCTGTTTTTGTTGTTGTTGTTGTTGTTATTGTTCAGTTGCTAAGTTGTATCTGACTCTTTGCGACCCCTACAGTATCTGATGCTGTTAATAACAGACTCCTCTGTCCTCCCCCAACTCCTGGAGTTTGCTCAAGTTCATGTCCATTGAGGTAATATTTTAGGTTTATGTTTCAGAAGACCCCATTTCTAGGTACTGAGTTCTGTACCAGATCTGTATGCTGCATAGCAAACCACCCTTAAACTTAACAAATTTTTTTCCTCAATTCTATTGGTTGGCTGGGCCTCTTTGGTTCTCTTTGGTTCCTCCTCGGCTCACTGGTCAGGTATAGTGCACTGGAGGGCTGTTGTGGATGGTGTCTAAATTGGCATCAATAATATCAGAGAAGGAACCTTGTTTTTCCTCCCTGTGTGTTCTCATCACCAGTGGACTAGACTGGCTTAGTCTCAAGGTGATCCCAGAGCAGTGTTCCAAAAGGGCAAAACAAGTAAAAGACCTTGTAATGCCTGGATTCTGGGGCAGCCATAAGGTTACTTCTACCACTTTCTTTGGGTCAAAGCCAGACACTGGGCTAGCTATATTCAAGGGATACTGGACTCAATTATACTTTTTGATGGGAGGTACTTGTCAGAATTTGTCTACCACAGGCTACTTCTGTTTCCAATATGCTATATTCCTTCTGTGCTTCTTCCTTAAATGTTAAGATTCCCCGTCAACCTTCTGTTTTTGAGTTCTACCTGCCATCTCCAGCTAAAGCCTACTGGCATTTCCAAATTAGTATATACCAAAGTGAAATTGATCATCTTCCCTCCAAAATTGTTTTTTCCTCCTGGTTTCCTTCTCTCACTCATAGCACCAAGATTTACTCAGTCCTGTTGATAGAGTCAAAACTGTGAGGAGACATAAAGGAGGCAAAGAAGTCACTCCATGAGAATTTGGGCAGATAATGTTCTAGGCAGTTGTTCTTCAATTGCTCAGTCATGTCTGACTCTGAAACACCCTGGACTGCAGCATGCAAGGCTTTCCTGTCCTTCACTATCTCCTGGAGTTTGCTCAAACTCATGTCTATAGAGTTGATGATGTCATCCAGCTATCTCATCCTCTGTTGCCACCTTCTCCTCCTGCCTTCAGTCGTTCCCAGCATTAGGGTTTTTTCCAATGAGTCGGCTTTCATATCAGGTGAACAAAGTATTGGAGCTTCAGCTTCAGCATCAGTCCTTCCATTGAAAATTCAGGACTGATTTTCTTTAGGATTGACTGGTTTGATCTCCTTGCAGTCCAAGGGACTCTCAATAGTCTTCTCCAGCACCACATTTTGAAACACATTTCTTTGGTACTCAGCCTTCTTTATGCTCCAACTCACATCCATACATGACTACTGGAAAAACCATAGCTTTGACTAGATGGACCTTTGTCAACAAAGTGATGTCTCTGCTTTTTAATATGCTGTCTAGGTTTGCTGTAGCTTTTCTTCCAAGGAGCAAGCATCTTTTAATTTCATGTCTGCAGTCACCATCCACAGTCATTTTAGAGCCCAAGAAAATAATATGTCACTATTTCCACTTTTGACCCCATCTATTTGTAATTAAAGATGGAGTCAGATGCTATGATCTTAGTTTTCTGAATGTTGAGTTTTAAGCCAGCTTTTTCACTCCTCTTCCTTTCATTAAGAGGCTCTTTAGTTCCTCTTCACTTTCTGCCTTTAAGGTGGTACCATCTGCATATCTGAGGTGGTCAATATTTCTCCTGGAATCTTGATTCCAGCTTGTGCTTCATCCAGTGTGGCATTTCACCTGATGTACTCTGCATATAAGTTAAACAAGCAGATGACGATATAGCTTTGATATATTCCTTTCCCAATTTTGAGCCAGTCCATTGTTCCATGTCTGATTATAACTGTTGCTTCTTGACCTGCATACCGTTTTCTCAGGAGGCAGGTAAGGTGGTCTGGTATTCCTGTCTCTTTAAGAATTTTCCAGTTTGTTGTGATCCACACAGTCAAAGGCTATGGCATAATCAATAAAACAGAAGCAGATGTTTTCCTTGAATTTTCTTGCTTTTACTATGATCCAAACGGATGTTGGCAATTTGATCTCTGGTTCCTCTGCCTTTTCTAAGTCCAGCTTGTATATCTGGAAGTTCTTAGTTTGTGTTCTGTAGAACACTATAGCTTGAAGCATTTAAGCGTGAACTTGCTAGCATGTGAGATGAGTGTGATTGTGTGGTAGTTTGAGCATTTTTTGGCATTGCCTTTCTTTGGGATTGGAGTGAAAACTGACCTTTTCCAGTCCTGTGGCCACTGCTGAGTTTTCCAAATTTGCTGGCATATTGCGTGCAGCACTTTCACAGCATCATCTTTTAGGATCTCAAATAGTTCAGCTGGAATTCCATCACCTCCACTAGCTTTGTTCATAATGATGCTTCCTAAGGCCCACTTGACTTCACATTCCAGGATGTCTGGCTCTAGATGAGTGATCACACCATCATGGTTATCTGGGTCATTATGACATTTTCTGTACAATTCTTCTGTTATTCTTGCCACCTCTTCTTAATCTCTTCTGCTTCTGTTAGGTCCATACCATTTCTGTCCTTTATTATATACATCTTTGCATGAAATGTTCCCTTGGTATCTCAAATTTTCTTGAAGAGATCTCTGCTGCTGCTGCTGCTGCTATGTCGCTTCAGTTGTGTCCGACTCCGTGTGACCCCAGAGACGGCAGCCCACCAGGCTCCCCCATCCCTGGGATTCTCCAGGCAAGAACACTGGAGTGGGTTGCCATTTCCTTCTCCAATGCATGAAAGTGAAAAGTGAAAGTGAAGTCACTCAGTCCTGTCCAACTCTTCGCGACCCCATGGACTGCAGCCCACCAGGCTCCTCCATCCATGGGATTTTCCAGGCAAGAGTACTGGAGTGGGGTGCCATTGCCTTCTCCGGAAGAGGTCTCTGGTCTTTCCCATTCTGTTGTTTTCCTCTCTTTCTCTGCATTATTCACTTAAGGCTTTCTTTTCTTTCCTTGCTATTCTTTGGAACTCTTCTTTCAGATGGGTATATTGTTCCTTTTCTCCTTTGCTTTTCACTTCTCTTCTTTTATCAGATATTTGCAAGTCCTCCTCAGACAACCATTCTGCCTTGTGGCATTTCTTTTTTGGGGGGATAGCTTTGGTCACCACCTCCTGTACAGTGTTATAAACCCCCATCCATAGTTCTTCAGGCACTCTCTCTATCGGATCTAATATCTTGAATCTATTTCTCACTTCCACTGTGTAATCATAAGGGATTTGATTTAGGTCATACCTGAAGGGCCAAGTGGTTTCCCCTACTTGCTTCAATTTAAACCTGAGTTTTTCAACAAGGAGCTCATGATGAGAACCATACTTAGCTCCTGGTCTTGTTTTTGCTGACAGTGTAGAACTTCATCTTTGGCTGCAAAAAATATAATCATTTTGATTTTGACCATCTGGTAATGTCCATATGTACAGTCTTCTCTTGTGTTATTGGAAGAGGGTGTTTTCTATGACCAGTTTGTTCTCTTAAGAAAACTCTGCTAAAAAGGAACATCAAATGCAAGACCCAGAGGTGGGAACTGCTTTGAATCTGAGGCAGAACACAGTGGCCAGTGTGGTTGGAGTAGAGCATTTTAGGGGCTGAATAATGAGGGATGAGCTGAGAGAGGTTATGGAGTAGGAAGACAAAACAGAGGCTTTGATCTTCACTCTAAGACGAAATCTGTTGGCAGGTTTGAGTAGACAAGTAACTGGAACTTTGACTTTTGTTTTTAAAGAATCATTATTGTTGCTTTGTTGAGAATGAACTTAGAAAGCATGAATAAGAAGCAGTGAAGAGGCTATGGCAGTAATTCAGGTGAGAGAGAGTGGTGAGGCTTAGATAAGGGTGGCAACAATGGAAAGGGTGGTGCTAGTTTAAAGGAGACAGACTGATTGGGAATCACTGAGGCAGTTAATAGAGACGGTGGGGTCCTGTGAGCAGATTCTCCTTATTTGGGGATCACAGGGATCGCCAGACATCCTCTCTTGATTGTGTGATTTAGCTACTTAAAAATCTCTTGATGGCTTTCTGTTGCCTCCTGCATCGTGTTCGGAGCTATTTAGGAATCACAGTATGTCTTCCCTGATCTCATCTGCCCTTTTTATCACTCATCTTTCTGTCCTTCTGTTTTTTGCATCATGGTACACTTTAGAGAATTTGGTTATTTCCAGTTTACCCATAATCCCCTCTATACTGCTTGTCACTCTGGGGGTAGGAATCATGTCTGATTTATTTTAGTGTGCTTATTTCCTAGCACTGTGCTCCACATAACAGGTTGTCGATAAGATTCATCACTAATTTCTTTCTTTTATTCCTGAACCTTTCATCTTTTCAGGAAATGACTCTCAATTTCTCCTTAAGTAAACTTTTGTTACTGCTCTGGCTGCAAATTCAAACTTTGCCTACTAGAGGTCAGATTAGACAGGACAGCAAATTGCACACTCTATTAGCATCTCAATGTGCCTTCCAATTCTGTACTCTCACGTGCCAGTAACACCAGAAAACAGCCACTCTATTTGCATAAAAAGGAAAAAAGTAAACAATGTTTATAAAAACCTACAATCTGAAGGATTTGTCGCACAGCATTTTTTCATTAATCTGATTTTTGCTGAGATTCAGTTTTCTGCAACCCAGTAATTGAAGCACTAAGTATGGGCTCAAATGCTAACTTTACCATTTTCTTTGGCAAGTTTATTAAATCCTCTATGACTAAGTTTCCTCATCTATGAAATAAGGATAGTGCCGTTACCTACTCATAATATTGTCATGGAGTGTAAATGAGTTAAAATATGTTAAGTGGTAAGAATTGTGCCTTACACATAGCAAATACTGTTTAAATATTTGTTACTTTCATTCATGTGATGTCAATTCAAAATATAGTGAAAAAGGGAACTAAGCACAAAAGCCATTCTTTTTTGTTTGTTTGGCTAAAGATAATAATTTTATTAATTACCCATATTGATCAAATTATTTACAGCCTATCATTTATTTTTTATAACACTGTCATAAAATAACTATTATGTGTATATTTTTGTATATATTCAAAACCATATGTATATACATATATCCTTAAAAAATGAATGCCTGCTTTTCTATTCTATTAGCTATCAGAAAATAATAAGTACATAATAGTAACATTCCATCATAGAAAATCCTTTCTCTGTTACACAAGGAAGTAGATCTCTGAATTGACATTTCTTTTTTTCCACTGAACACATCCTATTGATTCAAATTAGTATTGAGCTAATAAAGTCTTCATTTATTAAATGAAGAGAACTAAGATCATTTGAATCAACTGATTTGAATTTAACCAAATTTTGAAAATTAGTTCTCATAACATTTTGCTATTAGTCTAAAATTAGATTATGAGTACATTTTTTATTCATATGATGTAAAGATTGTACTCTGGCATGCACAGAAAATTTTTGTTTTCTTTCTTTCCTTGGCAAGATAATGTTAGTGGCTATAGTCAGAAATTGGACTTCACTTGACTTAGATCAGGGAGTTTTTTGTGGAATGGCAATTAAATATCTGAGAAACTAAATCTGTAGTAATCTTTGAACTCTTAAGACTACTAGTCTCCCACAATACTCCTCAAAAATCCATATTAGGAGGTAAGAGTAGATGCTGCTTAGCTGTGATCCTCAATCTAAGATTTCTTATTTCAGTAGCACCTGGTATTGAAATGGGGAATGAGGTATGATAAGCTGTAAGATTAATACAGGGCATTTTCTTGGTTTTGAGTTTTACAAGTAAGCTAAAAGGGGATAAAGAATTTAAGTAAATTAACTATTAAAAAATTTTAATCTTTGATCTTATATCTTAAAGTCTTAAATCCTTAATTAAAAGAATTTGTAAATTGATATGAAATTTTTAGATACCTGTTTATCATATGTTACTTGCCTACTCAACATTCATTCATTCCCTCTCTCATCGACTATACCTCTGACTTTTCTTTGAGGAATTTATCCATCCCCCAAACCTATTCACAAAGCTTGCCGGGATTGTACTTGCCAAAGCTGTATTCCATCTACCTGCCCATAGTGATTGCTTTAAGGATAAGCATATGACCCAGTTTGGGCTAGAAGGAGAGAATACACCCAAGAACTTGTGTGGAAATAACCAAAAAGACACTGTAACTACCTAGTCTCTACATAATGTTCATAATATAAAAGACCGAGACAGAGGTATTTGTTGGTACCATTTGAGCCATTGAATATATCCTGACCTGAAGTCATTATTTAAATCAGTAAAGTGTTTTCTTATTTCTGTCCCAGAATGGATCTAACTGATACAAAAAGAGACTAGAAAGTTAGTTCCCACTTTGAATGAGTGACTGTCTGGGCTCATACTCCCATGTGTATTCAATAATCGCCTCTAAGCAATTATTCAATCTCTGTTTTTCTTAAGAATATGTCTATGAAACATTTTCAAAACCTTTTGATTATTTAAAGAAGGGTCAGATGTGGCTTTTTTGAATCAACTAATTTTGCTAGAAGATTTCTCAGTAGAAGAAATGCAAGGTGACAATTCGATGGAAGAAGAAGGACTTGTTTTATACCTTTAAAGCATTTGATGTTAGATTAAGAAAACATTCGTTGTCCTTACCAAAGCAGAAGTAGGCCACCAGAAATGGAGTAGTGTCTAAAGTGCCTCAAGGCATCTGTTTTTTCTTTCCCACTATTGTTACAAGATACTTTTTATCCTTCCTGTCCTTTTCTACTCTTTTGTCATTGAACCATTCCATTGCTGGACATCATTGTAGAGATCACAGAAATGACATGATGTCACAGAATTTCTTCCTAATATTTTTCATATTAAGATTCCAAAACGTTAGCTTTGATTCAGAGCTATATCAGAAGTTTTAAATAAGAAAAGTATACAGTGACTCTTCTGAGTATTTAGTTTGGGCTTTTCTAGGCTGCACAACACAGAAAATGGCCATGTGCCATGAGAGAGCTAGAACCCTGCAGAGAAGTTCTGATCACATCAACATTTAGAATTGGTTTGAACATTGGTTAGATCACTAAGAGTCTGCTACTTAGACTCACTCATTCATCCATTCCACAGCATGTATTTAATGATATATTTCAGGCATTTTGTATTAGGCTGGTACAAAAGTCATGGCGTTTTTGCATTGTTGAGCTTTGCCATTTGATATTGGAATACATTCTTAAGTAAATGTGGTTATGTTATACATCATTTTAATGCACACTTCTTATTTTATGTTTTTTGCTAAAGAGTTATTACTTGCTGTTTATTTTCTATTTTAGACTATAGAAATGATGTTAGACAAAAAAGCCAATTTGAGTGTTTTTTTATTTGAGTTCAAAATGGGTTTTAAAGCAGCAGAGACAACTCACAAGATCAACGATGCATTTGGCCCAGGAACTGCTAATGAACATCCAGTGCAGTGTGGTTCAGGAAGTTTTGCAAAGGAAACCAGAGCCTTGAAGATGAGGAAAGTAGTGGCCAACCATCAGAAGTCCACAGTGACTAACTGAGAGCAATCATCAAAGCTGATCCTCTTAAAACCACATGATAAGTTGCCGAAGAACTCAATGTCAGTCATTCTATGGTCATTCGACATTTGAAGCAAGATGGAAAGGTGAAGAAGCTCCACAAGTGGGTGCCCCATACCTGTGGCGGATTCATGTTGATATATGGCAAAACCAATACAATATTGTAAAGTTAAAAACTAAGAAAATAAAAAGAAATCATTGTTTTGAAGTGTCATCTTCTCTTATACTGAGCAGTAGCAAACCATTTCTCATTCAGGTTCTGATGTGCGAGGGAAAGTCAATTTTATATGACAATGAGCGATGACCAGCTCAGTGGTTGGACCAAGAAGAAGCTCTAAAGCACTTTCCAAAGCCAGAATTGCACCAGAGAAAGTCACGGTCACTGTTTGGTGGTCTGCCAGTCTGATCCACTATAGTTTTCTGAACCCCTGTGAAACCATTACATCTGAGAAGTATGCTCAGCAAATCAGTGAGATGCAGTGAAAACTGCAGCACCTGCAGTCAACATTTTTGGTCATCAGGAAGGGCCCAGTTCTTCTCCATGACAGTGAAAAACTACACATTGCACAACCAGTGAATGCTTCAAAAGTTGAACAGATTTGGCTACGAATTTTTGCCTCATCTGCCATATTCACCTGACTTCTCACTACCACTTCTTCAAGCATCTTGACAACTTTTTACAGGGAAAATGCTTCCACAACCAGCAGAAGGCAGGAGATGCTTTCCAAGAGTTCGTGGAATCCTGTAACCTAGATTTTTATGCTACAGGAATAAACTCACTTATTTCCTGTTGGCAAAAATGTATTGATTGTAATAGTTCAGATTTTGATTAATAAATATGTGTTTGAGCCTAGTTACAATGATTTAAAATTCACAGTTCAAAACTGCAATTACTTTTGTACCAACCTGATAGCATGTAACCCAGATCTGACTGCTTATTGCTCAGAAGCCATTAAAGAGGCCAGGCTGGTGGAAAGGAAAGTTTGCTTTATTTTGGATGTTGGCGATGGGGGCCGAGGGTACACCTGTCCAAAGGCCACCTCCCCCCACTGAGAGTCAGTGGGCAGTAGCTTTTATAGTCTGAGGGAGGGTGGCTACATGCAGAAACAGCACAGTCAGCTCTGACAGTCATCTTGAAATCGGTCCTCAGTGGTCGGACCAGCATCATCTTGGTTGTTTAAATCTTTAGGTCCAGAGGTGGTTGTTTCCATTTCTTGAGACCAGTCCTCAGAATTCTGGCTGCTATATCATGGCTACAGTCTGGTCATCATGTAGTTAACTTCTTCCACCTACTAGGGTTTCGATATCTACCAGACAGCTCACAGAATATGGTTCAGAATATTACCGATAGACCTTGAGAAGGAACTAAAGGTCTTTGGCTCCGCTTAATGACTAACCCATTATTATTTGGTTTCCTTTAGCTATTTTCCTTTGTTTCTTCATGTTCTCACTTCCTGTGATTAAACTTACTCTTTGGCTACACTTTTTCCACAGCTAAAAAGCAGGCTGAAATTGTTGGCAAGGATGTAGAGAGAAGAGGACCCTTGTACACTGTTGGTGGGATTGTAAATTGTTTCAGCCACTGTTGAAAAGTGTATGGAAGTTCCTCAAAAAACTAAAGATAGAGCTACCATATAAACTAGCAACCCCACTCCTGGGTATATGTCTGGAAAAAACACTGTTTCAAAAAGATATATGCATCCCAGTGTTCATAGGAGCATTATTTACAATTGCCAAGATATGGAAGCAAACTAATTGTCCATCATCTATTGAATGGATAAAGAAACTGTGGTATATACACAGGCAAACACACCCACAGTGGAATACTAGTCAGCCATAAAAATGAAAAAAATTTTGCCATTTGCAAAATGTTTGAACTTGGAGGACATTATACTAAGTGAAATGTCAGAGAAAGACAGATGCTATATGATATCACTTATATGTGGAATATAACAAGTACAGTGAACTAATGAATATAGCAAAAAAAAAAAAAAAAACAGACTCACAGATACAGAAAACAAAGTAGTAGTTACCTGTGGGAAGGGGGTGGAAGGAGCAACATAGGGATGGAGGAATGGGAGGTAACTGCTATTGAGCACAGGGCAGGTTCAAGGATGTGTTGTCCAACACCGGAAGTATAGTTAGTATTTTATATTAACTATAAATAAATGGGAAGGAACCTTTAAAACTGTATAAAAACATTCTAAAATAAAAAATTTTTTAAGTATTCTGCTATGGAGGTGGTATAATCAGATAATGTAGAAATAGAACTCCAACTACAGCAGGGAGGAAAGGAGGTTGAAACAGATGCTCTTATTCTTCTTTAAACTAAACGAAGTATATTTGTCTTTAAAACCAAATTTGACCTAGGAATAATCCTGAGGATTTTATTGTAGTGGGATTTGGGTTTCATCAGTATTGCCATTGCTCTTGTTCCCCTCACATGTTAAATTTAGAAAGTGAGGGAGTCCATATGTTTTAGAATTTTTATTTTATATATTTCATCAATCCTGAAAGATTTTTATAGGTTGTCATAATGCTAATGGAATATTCCAAATTAGTATGATATAGCAAGTAAATAAAGAAAGAAGTTATACTGAACACTTTATTTTTTAGTTATTTGAAAGAGCCTCTGAGAATGTAGCTATAAGCTTGTCTTTCATAATTACTGGAGAAGATCATATCCAAATGTTACATATACATACTTCTGACCTCTACATAAAAGTATAAAATATTGATAGGTTATTATAATATCGATGAGAGTTGTAATTTTTAAATATCGTGTTTTAATATGCTAGGAATACTTGGAAAAAAGTTGTAGTAATTGTATTAATTCCTTTACTCAGAAGTAGTAGGGTTGTTTAAGTTTTGTATTCCTGGAATTGATCTAATCATTTAGATTGTGACAATGATTAAATTGTGATTAAAATGTTGATTGTTCTTATGTGTTTAATTTAAAATTTTATTTTCTTCTATTTTCAATTTAGTATGAAGAATATTATATTATGTATTTTAGGGTACTTTAATGCATTCATTAATAATGCAGTTTCTTAGCAGGGTGGAGTTAAATTAAATAATAACTTAATGCTGTTTAGATGGACTGTACTCAGGGATGGTTGATTGATTACAGTCAGGGGAAAACACCACACCAGAGTTGCATTTGAGTCATAAAAGAATCCTTTACCTTTGTTCACAAAGTCAAATCCTCTTCTCATAATTTGATAAAAGCATTTCAAAGCGGATTTACTAAAGGCTTAAAATGTAGCTTTGGTCAATAAAAAGGTTAGTATTAAATGTGAAAAACATGATAATATGTATGAAGAATGTGCCTTTCATCCCCAGAAAAAAGGAAGTGTTTATCTCTTTGTAAAATTAATAAAAGCAAGACTGGTTCCCTACTGTTTCTTTTTAAAGATACCATAATTATTTAGTCAAATTCAGAGGAAAAAAATATTTGTTGAACTTTTCTTTTCTTTCTTTTTTTTTTTTTTAGGGTGCCAAATCTAAACATTTTATTATGACAGTGAAACCTATAGTTGATATCTTAGTATATTACAAATGAAATTTATGGCAGAGTCTTAAGGCACAAAGACATAATGCACACACACACATGTACATATATACACATACACACATATGTAATACATATACATATAAATGATGAATATATTATATACACATGTCTTAAAATGTCTAAGCTACTAGCTTTAATAAACATTTGAATGATCACTTTATTTTACATATTAATTATTAATCTCTATTGTTCCTAATGATAACTACATTGCAAAAATAAAGAACTACTTTTTGATGAGATATTTAAATTAACATGAGTGAAGAACAGAACAAGGGAATTGAACTTTTCTTTTATGAAATTGTACTTCATGTGGGTTTGGGGATACAAATTAACCATACCTTCTGAATTAAGTATATCTTGATTTCTTAACAACTTCACTCTTTCTCATAGAAGAATGGCAGTAATTCAACTGAAGCGTAATGGTCCATATTATTCTAATTTGACTGCCCACATGCATAAGAGGAGGAAAATAGAGCTCTGGGGCCATTCAGAGTACCTAGGAGAGCTCAGATGTGTGCTGCGCTTCTGCCTGGCTAGGCACATATGACGTACAAAGATTGAAAATGTTTTTACAACCAAATCACCACTGTACTTATATAAAATATTTATTTGTCTTTTAAAGTTTCTACATCCATAAAAAGATTGCTCATCTGAAGCAACTTAGTTTCAATTTCAGTTTCACTGAAACACTCAAAAGTATTACTCTAAATGAGTGGGGTTTGTGCTTTCTGTAAAATGGTACAAGCCTTAAACCTGCTCGAGCTGAACCAGTCAAGCAGGTCATGAGCCCTGTTGTATCAGGAATGGATCACATGGCACAAACCTTCGGAGCTTCATGCCATTCTGGGCAGTTGTGCAGGAAGACTGTCGTTCATCTAGAATGTAGGATACCTTCATTTGGAATGTGCCCTCTGAAGTTCTCCACTACACTGACTTTCCGCCCTTCTTAGAGCTAGATTCTGAGTGCCATCACAGAACCAGGATCCAGTTAATATTTAAAAAAATACAGGGAGTTACCAAACATACGACAATACTGCAACAGCAACAAAAGTGAAAATCAGTGAAACAATAGCACAGTCAATAAAAAGAGCACCCATACCATGAAGTAGAAGCTCTTACACAAAAGGGGAAGAGTCATAAATTATTCTGATCTTTAATGTAAACAGTATATATTATAATCTTCAAGTATGTTCATTTGTGGCCTTCCCAGATGCCTCAGTGGTAAAGAATCTGCCTGCCAAGCAGGAGCCTGGTCTATAGAGTCACAAAGAGTCAGACACCACTTTGTAACGAAACAACAAGAACAGTGTTCATCTATACAACCTCTAGTAAGCTACTCTGAGGAATAAAACCCAAAATGTGGATTCTTAAAGAAAAAAATTGTCTACAGCCTATACTAAAGGGAGTAAGAATAAAGTATGCAATAAAGAAGATCTAAAAGGAACTGCAAGAAACAGAATAAAAAGAATGTCTTTTTGTCAGGAAGCATATTAGTTTTAATAATTACTGTGATGGAGGGCTATACAATATATTCCAGTCTATTGATCTCCCTGTCATTCTTTTCTAAACTTTCAATTATTCACTGCTGAGTCATTTTTCAAAGTTATAAATTCACTTTTTTTGTAATTTTTTTTTGAATGGGAATATACAAATTGCTTTTTCTTTTTTATCAGAAATGGTTGGTTGATTTTGTCAGATAACTTTCCTATATATGTTGAAATACTCCTGTGATTTTTATTTCTTAGTGTGGTGATGGGATAGAGTTCATTAATTGATTTTTGAATGTTAAACCAGATCTATCTGGGATAAATCCCACTTGGTCGTAATGCATACTTCCTTTTATACATTTTTGGATTTGGTTTATTATTATTTTGCTGAGAATTTTTGCATCTGTATTCCTGAAAGATATTGGTCTGTATTTTTCTTTTCTTGTAATGTTTTTGCCTGGCTTTGTTACTAGGGTAATATTGACCTCATGTTTAGGAAGTTAGAAAGCATTCTCTCTGCTTCTACCTTCTGTAAGAGATCACAAAGAATTGGTATAATTTCTTCCTTAAATGTTTGATAGAATTCCCTGGGGTACCCATCAGGACCTTACACTTTCTGTTTTTAAAGGTTATTAAATATTGATTCATTTCTGTAATAGATATAGGCCTAATCAGATTGTCTATTTCTTCTTACGTGACTTTTGGCAAATTGCGTCTTTCAGGGAGCTGCTTCCTATTTTTGTTATTTTTTTCAGGGGTTGTGGATATATAGACACAGGATCAAGAAAGAAGATAGATCAGTGAAATGACAGAAGAATCATTATGTAGAAAGACAGAGAATAGTAAATGTCCACATGACTTAAGAGTATGTTTATTTGGCAGATATACATAATTTACAAAGGAAAACCTCTCTTTATATATTATGTGTATATATTTTAAAGCATTGTTATTATTAATCCCTTTAAAATTTTTAAAGAATACAGCAGTCTGTTTATAAGCAGTGTGTGGCTAGATAAAGACATGGTCAGAGGAGTATCTGAATACATGGTTGAAACTGACTCTTTAGTTCACCTTCCTCTGGTCTAGAGTCAAGCTCATCTCCTCCTTCTGCTCAGAAGGTGGCCCTTATACCAGCGGCACAGCATCTCCCAGGATCTTGTTAGAAAGGCAGTATCTTGAGTCCCAGTCCAGACCTTCTGAATCTAAATCGGTATTTTTTTTAACTGAGGTATAGTTTTTAAATTTTTTAATTGAAATATAGTTGATTTTCAAAGTTATATTAGTTTAGGTATACAGCATAGTGATTCAGTTATACATATATATATATATATATATTCTTTTTTAGATTCTTTTCCATATGCTTTATTATAAGATATTGAATATAGTTCCCTGTGCTGTATAGTAGGTCCTTGCTGTTTATCTATTCTATATATAGTAATGTGTATATTTTAATCCCAAACTCTTAATTTATCCCTCCCTTCCTTAGCCCTTTGGTAACCATAAGTTTGTTTTCTATGTCCCTGAGTCTAAATCTGTTTGGTAAATAAGTTCATTTGTATAAATATTTTAGATTCCACATATAAATGATATCATTTGATATTTGTCATTCTCTGGCTTTCTTACTATGATAATCTCTAGGTTCATCCATGTTACTGCAAATGGCATTATTTATTTCTTTTTTGTAATTGAGTAATATTCCATTGTGTATGTAAGCCACATATTCTTTATCCATTTATCTGTCTATGGATACCTAGGGTGCATGTCTTGGCTATTGTAAACAGTGCTGCTATGAATATTGGGGTGCATGTATATTTTGAATTATGGTTTTCTCTGGATACCTGCCCAGGCGTGGGATTGGAAGATCATATGGTAGCTCTATTTTTAGTTTTTTAAGGAACCTCCATATAGATCTCCATATGGCTGCACCAATTTATATTCCCACCAACAGAGTAGGAAGGTGGATTATGCAAATCTTAAATGAATTTAGACAAAACTGACATTTTTACTGTATATAATATCTCCATCTAGGAGCTTGGTGTATTTTTCCATTATATGTCAAGTTTTCCTTTATTTTTCTCAGTAGAGATTAGAAAATTACTTTTTATGTTGAAGAAAAATACTCTTAGAGAAAGAGATGGAGTGATGCGATTACTGCTGTTACTTTCATTTTCTAATGCCTGTAACTCTCATTTGGTAATCATTTTCTAAAAGCAAAAGTCAAATTAGCCATGTTCTTAGAGGGATCAGAAAGCTCAGCTTTTACTTATGATTCTGTTTCTGAGTAGTGTTTGTACAATGCATTGAGCTGTCTGAAACTTCCATTCAGTTCAGTTCAGTTCAGTCGCTCAGTCTTGTCTGACTCTTTGCAACCCCATGGACTGCAGCACACAGGGCCTCCCTGTCTATCACCAACTCCCAGAGTTTACTTAAACTCATGTCCATTGAGTCGGTGATGCCATACAACCATCTTATCCTCTGTCGCCCCCTTCTCCTTCTGCCTTCAGTCTTTCTCAGCATCAGGATCTTTTCCAAGGAGTCAGTTCGGATCAGGTAGCCAAAGTATTGGAGTTTCAGCTTCAGCATCTGTCCTTCCAATGAATATTCAGGCTGATGTCCTTTAGGATGGACTGGTTTGGGATTTCCTTGTTGTCCAAGGGACTCTCAAGAGTCTTCTCCAGCACCACAATTCAAAAGTATCAATTTTTAGGCACGCAGCTTTCTTTATAGTCCAACTCTCACATCCATACATAACTACTGGATAAACCATACCTTTGACTAGATGGACCTTTGTTGACAAAGTAATGTCTCTGCTTTTTAATATGCTGTCTAGGTTGGTCATAACTTTTCTTTCAAGGAGCAAGCGTCTTTTAATTTCATGGCTGCAATCACCATCTGCAGTGATTTTGGAGCCCCCAAAAATAAAGTTTGTCACTGATTCCACTGTTTCCCCATCTATTTGCCATGAAGTGATGGGGCTAGATGACAAGATCTTAGTTCTCTGAATGTTGCGTTTTAAACCAACTTTTTCACTCTCCTCTTTCACTTTCATCAAGAGGCTCTTTAGTTCTTCATTTTTGTCATAAGGGTGGTATCATCTGCATATCTGAGGTTATTGATATTTCTGCTGGCAATCTTGATTCCAGCCTGTGCCTCATCCAGCCCAGCATTTCTCATGATGTACTCTGCATATAAGTTAAATAAGCAGGGTGACAACATGCAGACAATATAGTTCCATTCATTAATGTGCAAAATCAACACAGAAGTGAATGTGGTGTGATATGTATTTTGGGTCTTACATGTTACCCCTAATAAAGTACCATTTTCTAGTAACTTTTCTTTGTAGTTTGGGCATTGAGAGAGTTGATCTGAGTTTGTCAACCGTAATAATCCTTTCATTTCTTTGGCATTCAGATTCTACAGAAATATTTCAAATGCCTCAAAACACCTAGTGCAGATTATCATGAAAGGGACAGTGAAAAAAAATAAAAAAAAAAAAGAAAGGGACAGTGAATGTTTAACAAAGGAAAAATATTATATGTACCTGTTATAGTTTTAATTAAATGTGTGCTGTGCACTGATATTTTAATTTTCAAAGTACTTTCATTTTATAGTAGACACCAAACAAACATTACCACAATAAATACTTTCCATAACAAATATGAAAGCAATGAGCTGATAGAAACTTTTAAAAAACTCTAATATTATAATTTCCATAGCCCTGATGTAATCTTGTTCCTATATTTAGTATTTTAGCATTAAACAGATCATCATTTTATCTTTTATCTGTAGTAATTTATCTGTAATAATGTAGGATGCCCTAAAAATAATAGTCTTTAGCTGTCAATAACAGCTTTTATCTCACATTATCTCTTATAGTAGCAACCAGAAATAAAAGAAACAATCCAAAAAGCAAAGCCCAAGGATAAAAGAGAAAAATACTTTAAACCCGTATGTAAGTGTGAACTCTCATCCATAAACATGAGAGTGCAAGAAAACTGTTATAAATCAATGTGTTAAAATATTTACCCAAAGAACATTTTAAATAAAATTGATTTCTACTAGTTTTATTTAGGCAAAGTGACCTACTTCAGTTGGGCAGTTGCTTAGTGGCCTGTGGGGAAACATGCACTTTTAAAAGGAAATGGGGGAAGCAGGCTCTGACTCTTGGGCTGCCAGCTAGGAATTCTGTCCTCTGGACAACGAGTGATAAATGTTCTCAGTCTGTCAAATAGTGCCTCTTCCTTACCACTTTCCACCACTTCAGTTTTTCCCTGATAGTATCATGAATATCCTTACTATCAAGGTCTTTGCTGCTGCTGCTGCTAAGTCACTTCAGTCGTGCCCGACTCTGTGCGACCCCATAGACAGCATCCCACCAGGCTCCCCCGTCCCTGGGATTCTCCAGGCAAGAACACTGGAGTGGGTTGCCATTCCCTTCTCCAATGCATGAAAGTGGAAAGTGAAAGTGAAGTCGCTCAGTCGCGACCCCATGGACTGCAGCCCACCAGGCTCCTCCATCCATGGGATTTTCCAGGCAAGAGTACTGGAGTGGGGTGCCATTGCCGTCTCCCAAGGTCTTTATCAGGCTCTAATTCTTCTTTCCCTAGCATTGGTCACACCTTTCCTGGGTTTAGGACCTAAAAAGCTTCGAGACTGTAAAGTTTTAGGACTAAAATAAAAAAGCTAGATTGGTCCTTTATCAGAAAAGGTTTATGAAATCTTTTTAGAAAATAGTGATTAGGTATAATATTTTTCCATATGAAAGTAAAGATAGTCTGTTTCTCTGTACAATTGCCTTCTCACTGAATTGTTTACTTAATGTGCCCATGTTGAAGACACCGTCACAAAAGGCATGTGGAAGGAAGTTGTTGTGGTAACACTTATGCATTAATTATATAGTATCTCCTTTATGAAAATCTTGGGAAGAAATTTGCTATTTTTTTAAATCAAGAACAATTTTACCTCCCCTGAAAATTGTCCTAAAAAATTCATTCTTGGATAACTTTGATAATCAATCTCCTTTATGTTGACTGCTAAGAAGCTTAGAACTATGATTATGAGGAACCTGTAACCAGTATATGGGATTTTATATGCATAACTGCTTGTGTTAACTTCATTTCTCCAACGTCTGTACTTAAAATAAATTTATCACTCAACTTTTTAATTACTGTTAACACTACATTAAACCTTTTTTGGAACAATATGACATAGGAATTAATATATTAAATTCCGACTTCCAGACATATACCTGGAATTTGGAAATCGACCAGTTAGATGGTTGTGACTGCCTGTACCTGGTATGTGCCAATCCTCTTTTCCTCTCACTCCCCAATCAGTCATATGAAGGAGAAAGTCATACAGTGGAAACATTGTGCTATGAAAACTCCATTTTTTACATTTTTACTGGAGTATAGTTGGTTTACAATGTTGTTTTAGTTCCTGCCGTACAGCGAAGTAAGTCACTTATATGTATAAATATATCCACTCTTTTTTATAGTCTTCTTACATATAGATCAATGCAGAGTACTGAGTCCCCTGTACTATACAGTATGGTCTTAATTATCTATTTTATATAGTGTAGTTTGTATGTGTTCATCCGTCTCCCAATTTATCCCTCCCCTACCCTTCCCCTTGGTAACCATACGGTTGTTTTCTTTAAACATGTGGCTCTATCCCAGAGTCCTAAGCTTGTGACTCAGTGTGTCTAGAGAGTTCTGTCTCAGAGATAACATTTGCCAAATTAACAAATAATTTTTTTTAATTAGTAATTATGTATAAAGTTCTTTGAAAATGCAAGGCTATATAAATGGATTTGGCATGTTTCATTATTTAAAGGTATAAGAGAATGGAAGGAGACCTGGATGACATTTTGTAATTGGAAAGTGATCCTACTAACAGGGCAATTCAAATGGAGCACTCTTCGGTTATGTGTGTGTGTGTGTGTGCAGATGTGTTCTGATATATGAAATGTCTGAGTATGTAGTATGCTTATTATCACAGTCTAATTTAAAATGATCACCACTTATCTGATAAAAGCAGAAACATTTTAGAAGATTACATTTTGGAGAGCAGTATTTGTGGGCTTTTCTTTCAAATAGCAGAGTCAGCATTCTGATTTCCTCTCAGACCCTTCAGTATATTTGTAGACTGGTGGTCTCCATATTGATCCCTCTTGTTTCCATGACTAAAATTGATTCCTCCTGCCTGACACTGAGACCTTTGCCTGTCATCAAGCTTACTTTTTCTCTTATGCCAAAATGACATTTGATTGGATTATTCAACAGAAGAAGGCTTCTGTCATTGAGCACAATCAATATCCTTGTGTTCACTGATTTTATAGACCTTTCAGTGGCTACCTTCATAAATGAAAGCTGGAATGGTTCAGGTTGTAGTCAGATTATACCAAAACTTGAAGTTTTGTTTTTTTTTTTTAACAGTTGTGAAAAGCTCTTTTATCAAGCTAAATATTCATCAAGTCTATTTCTAAAAATGTTATGTACTCATACACAAATGTATCAGTCAACAGATATTTTCAAGCATTCAAGATGTGCAAAAGTACGTATATACATGGTTCATATTTTATATATGTACATATATACAATAACAGTGACATATATGGAATATTTACATAAAAGATAGTTACAATAAAAATAGCACACAATTAAATTTAAATGAGTCATACTATTAATAATGATAGAAGTAATATCTATCACCTATTATAACAATTCTTTTGTACTAGGCTCTTTATACTGTGTTCAGCTTTTACATCTCTCATATCTAACCTTTATAAAAGCCCATCAAAAGAGTTAGTGTTAAATCCATTTTGCAGACAGGGAACTTTGGTAACCTACTCAAGATTGTGCAGCTAACACATAGTTTTAAGTTCAGCTCCATTTGACAATGTCTACAGTTTGTCAAAGTATCCTGTTGCATCTCTATAGACTACAGATTTTCAGAGGTTAGGGATTGCCTCCAGCTATAGGAGGATTTGACAGAGGACAGGTTGAATTAGCATTTCTTAATGTGCTGGAGTTTCAAAAGGGTTTCTGAGTTGGGGAGAAAAGGCCCAAGTTGGTGAGTAAAGACAAAGGGAGGAGGTGCACATGCGTCCTGGAGAATTGAATATGCTGATATGTACAGAGCTTAAGTTTCATCTGAAAGTAGTTTGGAGATAAACTGAGTCACTAACACAAGGTTATGGAAGGATGTGTGTGCCACCTAATGGCTTGGGGTTTATCACTGAACAGACCACATTTACCTGAAAACTTTTGGGGGAAAGTATAATACTATCAAATGCTGGATTAAGACTACTGTTTAACCTGACAGAACTGGAGGATAGAGTCTGAGTGTCTGGAAGAAGAACAATTAGGAGACATTTAAATTAGCCCAAAGATATGGAGCTAAGTTCTACAACAAGATTCTTGCAGTGGAACTAAAAGGCTAGTGACGTTTTTAAGGACAAATCAGATCTTTGCAATTGAATAAATAGTAATAGAAAGTTGATTCAGACATTCCTTCAAAATTTGGGGCCTAACTAGAAAAGCAAAGTTACCACAAAAACATTTATCTATAGTTTATAGGAGCAAGTGACCTTGAGAAGAAAGGTTATTTAGATGAATTAGTTATATTTGAGATACTAAGCAGCATAAGCAAGTGATGTGTGATGAATAGGAGATAGAACATCAAAAGAGAGGTCAGGAATGAAGTATGACTTATCAAATATAAGATAAAACCACCAGACTAGATCAGACCTCTAAGTAAATAAAGCATCAATTCAGTTCAGTCACTCAGTCATGTCCAACTCTTTGTGACCCCATGAACTGCAACACGCCAGGCTTCCCTGTCCTTCAACAAATCCCAGAGTTCGCTCAAACTCATGTCCATCAAGTCAGTGATGCCATCCAACCATCTCATCCTCTGTTGTCCCCTTCTTCTCCTGCCTTCAATCTTTACCAGCATCAGGGTCTTTTCCAAGGAATCAGTTCTTTCAATCAAGTAGTCAAACTATTGGAGTGTCAGCTTTAGCATCAGTCCTTCCAATGAATATTCACAGTTGAAATAAAATATCATTCTTATCTGAGTTACTACCATGTGCAGAGTATGCACTAGAAAATTTTAAAGGTAATAATTTTATTTCTATTTTATAGTAGAATGAACTGAGACTCAGATTAAGTAACCTGAGTATAATAACTCAAGTTATTAAAGTCATAGCTATATAATAAAGATTAATAATTATGACTGATTCTAAGAACAATTTTAAAAGCCAGAAAAGAAATATTTTTTTGAGAACACTGGAGAGCTAACAAGGCAGTGAAGAATTATAGGAAAAAGATCTGAGAGGAGAATGGCAAAAAAAAAAAAAAAATGTTTGCTATTTGGATACTCTCAGCTGTATGGATATCTACAAATCTAGAATGGGAGGCTGTGTGGCTGAGAAGATTAACAGCTTTTAATAGCCAAATAGTGCTATGTAGACAAAATTAGAGTTCAGGATCAGCCAAGAAGGGGACTCTAGTGAATGTATCAGTATTTAGGATGAGATCTCAAAGAACCCTGCTGCTGCTGCTGCTGCTGCGAAGTCGCTTCAGTCATGTCCGACTCTGTGCGACCCCAGAGACGGCAGCCCACCAGACTCCCCTGTCTCTGGGATTCTCCAGGCAAGAACACTGGAGTGGGTTGCCATTTCCTTCTCCAATGCATGAAAGTGAAAAGTGAAAGTGAAGTCGTTCAGTCATGTCCGACTCTTAGTGACCCCATGGACTGCAGCCCACCAGGCTCCTCCATCCATGGGATTTTCCAGGCAAGAGTGGGATGCCATTGCCTTCTCCACAAAGAACCCTACTCTAGGATAAATCAAAAGAATAAATAAATGACCAATACACAGAGAGTCTCAAGGCCAGCTTCAGATCACTTTAATCATTAAAACTGGATTAAGTTGTCCAGGATTTCAAGAGACAAGTACAGATTAATAAATACAGTGTAAGATTTTATTAGATCACTAACAAAAACTGATAGAATAATAACACAAAAACCGATAAGGATAACAAAGGTTTGGAAAGCACAATTAACAAATTTGAACTAGAAGAATATTATATCCAATAATCACAGAGTAGTCTTCTCAGTAAATACAAAATCTTTAAATATTGGGGGACATAAAGCAAGTGTCAATATATGTAAAAGGTTTCAAATCTCCCAGAATGTATTTTCTAATCATAGTACTATTAAGCTTGACATCAATATTAAAACAATAGATACATTCTTCATGTGTGGAAATTAAGAAATAATTTTCCAGTCAGTAAATGAATCAAAGAAAAAAATCAAAATGCAAAGTAAAATATATTTTTAACTGATTTCTAGTATAAATATTATGTATCCAAACTTATGAAATGCAACTAAATCTGTATGTGAAGAGAAATTTATAATCTTAAAGACATATTAGACACAAAGATAAACTTAAAAAAAAAATAGCTGAGTATCCCTGTACTTTAAAAAGTATACTAGAAATAGAAGCATAAATAATAGGGAGAAAATATTTGAGTAAAAAAATGTATGGAATAGAAAATAAAGCATGCACTAGATAATGATAAAGGCACACAAATTTGTCTTTTAATAGACTAATTAAAGATTTATAAATCCACACAGAGACAAATGAGAAAAAAAGATAGTAAGTATACATTACCCATTTCAAAGTGAAAGGGGGAATATCATTAAATATCATAAAAACATGAAAAAATAGTAAAATAATAAGATTAACTGATTGATGCCAGTTTAAAAATTTAGGTGAAAAGAATAAATATCCAGAAAAATGCAATTCACTAAAATTGAATCCAAAATAAATATCTCCCATAAAGAAAAGTACAAATCCAGATGGCTTTACTAGCAAATGCTGCCAAAATATTAAGGAAAAAGCACTGTCAGTCTTATCCAAATTTTTGAGAGAAGAAAAAAATGAGAGATAATCCCAACTTATTTAATGAGACCAAGCATAACATTAATACCAAAGTTAAAGTTGAAACTGGATATCAAAATTAGAAGCAAAAATTATAAGTAAAAGTTAGGAAATAATACCCAATTATATATAAAGTGAGTAATAGATAACAAGTAGTTATGGTTTTTTCCAGGAATGTGAGGTCAGTTTATCATTCAGAAGTTAAACAGCTGATTCAATTAGTTAACCATGTAAAAAAGAAAGTGCAACTTTCTCAGTAGATTCAGGAAGGATGTTTGGTAAAATTTAACCTCTATTCAGGATATAAACTTACAACATTCCAGTAATGAAAGGAAACTTACTTTATATTGATAAGTATGTGATAAAATTGCTAAATCACGTATGATATTTAGTGATAAAGCAGAGACATTACTTTGCCAACAAAGGTCCATCTAGTCAAGGCTATGGTTTTTCCAGTGGTCATCCGTGAATGTGAGAGTTGGACTATAAAGAAAGCTGAGCACCGAAGAACTAATACTTTTCAACTGTGGTGTTGGAGAAGACTCTTGAGAGTCCCTTGGACTGCAAGGAGATCCAACCAGTCCATCCTAAAGGAAATCAATCCTGAATATTCATTGGAAGGACTGATGCTGAAGCTGAACCTCCAATACTTTGGCCACCTGACTCAAAGAACTGACTCCATGGAAAAGATCCTGATGCTGGGAAAGGTTGAAAGCAGGAGGAGAAGGGGATGACAGAGAATGAGATGGTTGGATGGCATCACCGACTCAATGGGCATGAGTTTGAGTAAACTCCATAAGTTGATGATGAACAGGGAGGCCTGGCACGCTGCAGTCCATGGGCTCACAGTCAGACAGGACTAAGCAACTGAACTGAACTGATGAAAACTTTCCTTCTGATGTATTCAGAATATATAAAAAACTGCTACAACTCAACAGGAAAAACAGTCATTCCTATGGGAAAAAATCATTAGGAGACCTGAACAGACTTTTCCAAAAAGACATTGTAAGATAATATAGATATATATTAAAACATACTCGTTAGTAACTAGAAAATGCCAATTAAAACCAAAATGCTGTACCTCTACACATATACAAGGATGGCTAAAAGTTCAAAAGTTAGACAGTACCAAAAGTTAGTGAGGATGCACAGCAAGGGAACTCTCAAACACTGCTACAGAAAAAGTGATGGTTTACCATTGTCTAGCAAAAATGAACATACTCATCACCAGTGACTTAGGAATCTCACTCCTAAGTATATACCGAAAGGAAATGTGTGCATAAGTGCTCTAAAACCATATGAAGAATGTTGAAAACGTTTTCATATGAATTTTAAAAGCAAACAAAACCAAACAACAGAGCTAAAAATCAAAATAATAGTTACTATGGGGAAGAGGGAAGGAGGAACTGTTGCAATGATCATAACAAGGCACCAGGGCTTCAAAAGTGCAAACAAGTGTTCTATTTTGCACTCTTTGATAAGTGATTGCCCAGGTGTGTTTTCTGACAATTACTGAACCATACATTTTTTTTAGAACATTGCCCTGCCTATATTATATACTTCCAAAAAAGTAGGTAAAACCAAATACTAAAAATAAGAAAAAAGTCAACTGTCTAGAAAATGAAAGGAAGAGGTTCAAATTCAGGTCTGTCTAATTTCAAAGCCTATGAATGATTTATCCTCATTCAGTAAAATAATTGCAAGGAGTAAAACTTTGGTTCATATTCAGATTTGGTGAACAAATTTCTCAGGAAGTCTATATTAATGAACAGTGACAATGGAAACATTAGAAAAAGACATGTGAATGTAATATGTTCCTGCACTATCTCCGGTTCTTAGTTCTGATTTCATTTATAGTCAGTGCCACAGAATGTGATTATAATTTCACATGAGTTCATTTTGTCCACTGGATGAAATTATAAATTTCTGGAAACCATAAGTCATATTTAATTGGGTTTTAGTCAGAATGGCTACCATCAAAAAGTCTACAAAGAGTATATTCTGGAGAGGGTGTGGAGAAAAGAGAACCCTCTTATACTGTTGGTGAGAATGCAAACTGGTATAGTCACTATGGAGCACAGCATGGAGATTCCTTAAAAAACTGGGAACAGAACTGCCATACGACCCAGCAATCCCACTACTGAGAATACACTCCAAGGAAACCAGAATTGAAAAAGACCATGCACCCCAATGTTCATTGCAGCACTGTTTACAATAGCCAGGACATGGAAGCGACCTTGACGTCCATCAGCAGACAAATGGATAAGGAAGTTGTGGTACACATACACAGTACATATACTCAGCTATAAAAAGGATCACATTTGAGTCAGTTCTAATGACGTGGATGAAACTGGATCCTATTTATACAGAGTGAAGTAAGTCAAAAAGAGAAACACCAATCCAGTGTATTAATGCATTAAAATGGAATTTAGAAGAACAGTAACAATGATCCTATATGCAGGACAGCAAAAGAGACACAGATGTAAAGAACAGACTTTTGGACTCTGTGGGAGAAGGCGAGGGTGGGATGATTTGAGAGAATAGCATTGAAACATGTATATTACCATATATATAACAGATGATCAGTGCAAGTTCAACACATGAAGCAGGGCACTCAAAGCTGGTGGTGCTGTGGGACAACCCAGAGAGATAGCGTGGGGAGGGCAGTGGGAGGGGGTTCACGATGAGGGGACACGTGTGCACCTGTGGCTGATTCATGACTATATATGGCAAAAGCCATCACAATATTGTAAAGCAATTATCCTCCAATTAAAATTAATTAATTTAAAATAAAATGATAGACATATTTAATTGGGCTTTAATTACCCACAGCACCTAGTTCTGAACACACAGCGCATACATGGCTACAAAATTTCTCTTCCATGTATCTCATTATATGCATCTTTAAAACATACTTTCTATACAGAACATTTATGAAGTTGTGTTTAAAATACTGTAGTTTTCTTCTTACATCTCAGAACAGTAGAAGGCCCTAAAAAAAGACGAGGTAAAATGGCAATCAGAAGCTCACACTAAAATATTATAATGTGTTGGAATTTTCGTCCTTTTATCTGATTCCCTTGTGCTTTTTCTTTATAGCTTGTACTTTGTTATACTCAATGCAACTGTTTTTAATGACATAGACGTGTTTCAGGAAGGAAAACATATTTTTTGCAATCTCAGTATAATAGGTTTTGTAGATTTTGTAGTATGGTAGGTTTTGAAACATACCCTTTGATTTTTTTTAATTATATGGAAATGTTTCTACCATCTCTTAACTGTTGACTCTATTACTGTGACAAATGGCAATACATTTTACATATGAAAATAATTACTGGTATGGAAGAATATTGTTGCTTTGTTTTATCATTTTGTATCCTGTAAAGATACAGGATACTTTAGTTCCTTTATGTGACCATGACTGCAATTCTGATAGATAACAGCTGTATAAATAGAGATACCTATGCCGTCTAAGGAGAAGGCAATGGCACCCCACTCCTGTACTCTTGCAGGGAAAATCCCATAAACGGAGGAGCCTGGTGGGCTGCAGTCCATGGGGTCGCTGAGGGTCGGACACGACTGAGCGACTTCACTTTCACGAATTGGAGAAGGAAATGGCAACCCACTCCAGTGTCCTTGCCTGGAGAATCCCAGGGACGGGGGAGCCTGGTGGGCTGCCGTCTATGGGGTTGCACGGAGTCGGACACGACTGAATTGACTTAGCAGCAGCAGCAGCAGCAGCATGCCCTCTTAGGGCTTCCCAGGTGGCCAGTAGTAAAGAATCTGCCTGCCAGTGCAGGAGACGCAGGTGATGCAGGTTCAATCTCTGGATCAGGAAAATCCCCTGGAGAAGGAAATGGCAACCATTCCAGTAATCTTGCCTAGAAAATTCCATGCACAGAGAAGCCTGGTGGGCTATGGTCCAGGGGGTCACAAAGAGTTGGACACACAGACCATGCCCTCTTAATACCAAATAGAAGTGCTAATGAAATTACAGATCAATTGGCACCATATCCCCAAATGCGTGTTCATTATTAAACACAGAGTGTCTCCTAAGTAATTACTTAAGTATATGTAGATTTTCAATTAATATTTAATCTTTCAAAAATGCAATTTAAATGCTGCTTGCCTATTTCTCCTGTAAAGTTGTTGTGTGGAGTTTTCTATTATCAGTAAATAGCTTACTTTTTCCTCCAGAAAAATATAGGATTAAGAGTTTTGCAGACAATTAAGTATTTATAACCAAAATATTATTTACAGCATTTTATACTAAAGCCAGACAGTGGCCTTAGTACATATACAAACAAGCCCACCTCTGCATGCAGACAAGGTTAATTGGCTTGTGAAAACCTTGTTTTATCTGATAATAGGAGTGAGTGACTATATTGCATCAGTGAAGTGTGCTTTCATAATTTCTATTCTGAAAGGCAGTGGCACCCCGCTCCAGTACTCTTGCCTGGAAAATCCCATGGATGGAAGAGCCTGGCGGGCCGCAGTCCATGGGGTCGCTAAGAGTCAGACACGACTGAGTGACTTCACTTTCACTTTTCACTTTCATGCATTGGAGAAGGAAATGGCAACCCACTGCAATGTTCTTGCCTGGAGAATCCCAGGGACGGGGGAGCCTGGTGGGCTGCTGTCTCTGGGGTCACACAGAGTCAGACATGACTGAAGCGACTTAGCAGCAGCAACAAGTCTGTACTAGGTCACTTAGAGTCATGAAACAATTCTCATTCTCAGGGTACAAGGACATTCAGTTCTGTTCAGTCACTCAGTCGTGTCTGACTCTTTGTGACCCCATGGACTGCAGCACGCCAGGCTTCCCTGTCCTTCACCAACACCCAGAGCATGCTCAAACTCATGTCCATCGAGTCGGTGATGCCATCCAACCATCTCATCCTCTCTCATCCCCTTCTCTTGCCTTCAATCTTTCCCAGCATCTGGGTCTTTTCCAATGAGTCAGTTCTTTGCAAACTGACTCAGTTCATGCTCTAACGCATATCCATCGAGTTGGTGATGCCATCCAACCATCTCATCCTCTCTCATCCCCTTTTCCTGCCCAAAGACATTAGCTAGGTTTAATCAACAACTCTACTTCTCTTCCATTCTGCCTTTCCTATTTCAAAAAACGGATCAATGCCTTAGTTTAAAACTTTTGATTTTATATTTCATGTATGTGTGTGTTTTATAAGTGTAGTTATCTTAACCTTGGAGATGGAAATGGCAACCCACTCCAGTATTCTTGCCTGGAAATTCATATGGACAAAGGAGCCTGGTGGGCTACAGTCCATGGAGTCGCAAAAAACTCAAATGAGACTTAGCAAATAAACAACAACCTTAACCTTTTGTGTAGAATTTACTTTCAGTAAGTTCATTAAATTACTAATTAGGCATTAGATTTCATTATAGCTAAAATACAGCTTAAATATACACGCATAATACAAATAGCAGCTCTTATTAATTAATAGGAAGGGGAATTGGCAAATACATTTTTAAAAATGATCACGGTCAAAAGTTTTCATATTTATATAAACAAATTACATTCAGTACTTACTCAGTCACAGTATATTCTAAATCATGATTGATACTGCTACTTGGAATATTTTGGCAGGCTCTTACTGTGATTTGGCAAGTCACAATTATGAAATCCCAACTCATTTAGCCAAAGCAGTACTCCACTCTTTTCAGCAACTTTAGAGGTTATATCCCTGGATACCACAACTAATATTATGTATACAGATCATCTCCAGAGGAATACTGGAAAGACTACTAAATATGAATAAAGAGAGATGAATTCTAGTTCTGTCACTTACTGCAAAACGTTGGACGAATCTTTTCTACTATCACCAGTGCAGTTTATTCATCTCTAAAAAAAAATAAATAAAAAGCTCTCTTAAGCTTTAGTTTTCTATGATGATAAATCAGTATCTGGCAATGAATCTAGCCATTTCAAAAACACAAAGACATTAAGTTGTTTTCATGATCAGTAGGTAAGTGAAATTTCCGTATTAAGTAAATACGTTATATCTGATTATTGGTACTTGTGCTTATTTATGGCAATCTGGATTATTAAATTGCCTGTCTTGAACATTTGCTGGATCAGAGAGGAATTCTTTTCTCTCAACAAAAAGATAGAAATGCATGGTCAAGTTGACAGCCGTCAGAGGTCAGCCAGGGATATATCAACAAGTAGAAAAATAGGGTCAGTTTTGAGGGTTTGATGCCAATCTTGTTGGAGTTGTAAGTTAAAATACTACATACTGAACAACTGATTATACTGTTCTGAGGCCAATAGGATAAATGCAGAGTTCAACAAATAAATTTCATTGTTAGAACAGAAACCAGAATCAGAGCAGAATTTTTCCATTTTTCAGTTGAAGGCATGTATTTTAATATTTTCTAATGGAATATTAATCAAGTTTTCCAAGAACAGAGACATGTTTGAGGCAAGAGAAATGTGTTTGGAGGGGATTTGTTAAGACTGCAACCCAGGAGACGCAGATTTAAGCACTTGAATTGTGTTCTGCCACATTACAAAATGGGAGAAACTTACAAAGGAAAAAACCCTAAGGTTTTATAAATTGTCAAGATTTAGGATTGGAGCTGGCAAGAAGTAAGGGTGCTGGGTAAGCAAGTATTGGACATGAGGGAGCAATGAAGTGAATATCAGAGAGAGAAATACTACAACCAGAAGAGTCCAGACAGAATGCTTCAAGTGTTCCAGGAGTGTCACATGGGCCAGTGGGGCTGGAACAACATGAAAGCAGCAAAAGATTGATGTGACAAGAACCACACCACAGAGAGCCCTTTAGGACTTGGGAAGCCACTCCACATCAGTGGGAAGCTCTTGGAAGATTTCAGGAGAGGAATGATGTGATCAGAATTAGGATTTTAAACTGGCTGCTGAGTGGAGAAGAGCAGGCATGGAAGCTGGAACATACAAGGTGACTGAATGAGTAATAAAATGATCAGGATACAAATGAACCAAATATAATAACCATATAAATCAAGGAGCATCCTCATGCTTAGTAGTAAAATGCATTCTCTTTGCTATGAAAATATTAAATTAACAGAGAAACTTAAAAATGAAAACATTAAAACACATGTATTTTTTGCAGCGTCCGTCAGTGAGATTGTCTGTACATGCTGGTAACTCTGCTTTAGTATTGCTTCAGGAATGCTGTTGTTGCTGTAGGATCTCTTTATCCCTGTGTGGTTCTCATAGAATTTTATATAATTTGCTTCAAAAGTACTTTCTAAAACAGGTGCTGTTTTTAAAGCACTCAGAGCCTCCATCCCTTAATTCCAAATGCTTACCATGCCAAGTCACTACCAAAAGGACAAGAAAATAAGTACTGAGCACCACAGATACATAAATCTCAAACTGCAATGCACGACCCAGTAATGCAATAACTGCACAAATGCCATTCAGCTAGCTTATTTCATTTCCTCATTATACTGAGTCCTCCGTCAGTTTTAACCAAGTACAATTTCCCATGACCCTATTCACTAAACATGCCAATGTTATATGCATTTCTGTTTTTCATTCTAATGGAAAGGAGTCTCTCCCTGAGTCCACCTAAATCTTTTTATTATATAAATTCTCCAATGTATTTAATTTTTTTTACCTTAAATATATGTTATGCTTTTAATAAAATTTGATGTTTCTGTCTGTGGCAGCTCTTTTATTCCCAATTGCACTATAAAACTGCTTTGCCTTTATCTTCAAAGTCTTCTGCTCTGATCATTTGAATTAAAAAATGAGTCCCATGGATACATGGATAAAAAAGGATGTGGGGTGTGTGTGTGTGTGTGTGTGTGTGTGTGTGTGTGTAGTTGTTCAGTCACTCAGTCATGTCTGACTCTTTGTGACCTCTTGGACTGAAGCATACCAGGCTTCCTGTCCTTCATTCTCTCCCAGAGTTTGCTCACATTCATGTCCACTGAGTTGATGATGCCATCCAACCATCTCATCCTCTGTTGCCCACTTCTCCTCCTGCCTTCAGTCTTTCCCAGCATCAGGGTCTTTCCCAGTGAGTTGGCTCTTCGCATCAGGTGGCCAAAGTATTAGAGCTTCAGCTTCAGCATCAGTCCTTCCAATGAATATTCAGGGTTGATTTCCTTTAGGATGGACTGGTTGGATCTCCTTGCAGTCCAAGGGACTGTCAAGAGTCTTCTTCAATACCACAGCTCAAAAGCATCAATTCTTCAGTGTTCAGCCTTCTTTATAGTCCAGCTCTCACATCCAGACGTGACTGTATGTAATTGAATGTTATTCTGTCATGAAAAGGGAAATATTCTGCCATTCGTTTTGGACCTTGAGCATATTGTGCTGGTAGGATGAATCAGACAGAAAGTACTGTGTGGTGTTACTTATATGAAAAATCTAAAAAAAAAATAAACTGTAAAAATAAAAACAGAGTAGAATGGTGGTTACCAAAGAATGAGGAAGGATAAGATTGATTGTATTTAAGAGTACAGACTTGTTACTCTTAACGTGGTAAATAAACTGTGGAGATCCAATGTACAGTATGATGAATATAGTGAATAATACTATGCTATAATTATGTAATGTGATAATATTCCTTCAGTGACAGTCATATTATATAGGTATCAAAGTCACATGTTTTACACCCTGAATTTACAAATCTTAACATGTCAACTTCATCAAATAGAAAATAATTCCTTTACAATGTAATATTCTTGGAAGCATAGATTGTAGCTGTGCTAAGTCCCTTCAGTTCAGTTCTGTTCAGTTGCTCAGTCGTGTCCAACTCTTTGCAACCCCATGAATCGCAGCACGCCAGGCCTCCCTGTCCATCACCAACTCCCAGAGTTCACTCAGACTCACGTCCATCGAGTCAGTGATGCCATCCCACCATCTCATCCACTGTCAGCCCCTTTTCCTCCTGCCCCCAATCCCTCCCAGCATCAGAGTCTTTTCCAATGAGTCAACTCTTCACATGAGGTGGCCAAAGTACTGGAGTTTCAGCTTTAGCATCATTCCTTCCAAAGAAATCCCAGGGCTGATCTCCTTCAGAATGGACTGGGTGGATCTCCTTGCAGTCCAAGGGGACTCTCAAGAGTCTTCTGCAACACCACAGTTCAAAAGCATCAATTCTTCGGCGCTCAGCCTTCTTCACAGTCCAAATCTCACATCCATACATGACCACAGGAAAAACCATAGCCTTGACTAGACGGACCTTTGTTGGCCAAGTAATGTCTCTGCTTTTGAATATGCTATCTAGGTTGGTCATAACTTTCCTTCCAAGGAGTAAGCGCCTTTTAATTTCATGGCTGCAGTCACCATCTGCAGTGATTTTGGAGCCCAAAAAAATAAAGTCTGACACTGTTTCCACTGTTTCCCCATCTATTTCCCATGAAGTGATGGGACCAGATGCCATGATCTTCGTTTTCTGAATGTTGAGCTTTAAGCCAACTTTTTCACTCTCCTCTTTCACTTTCATCAAGAGGCTTTTGAGTTCCTCTTCACTTTCTGCCATAAGGGTGGTGTCATCTGCATATCTGAGGTTATTGATATTTCTCCCGGCAATCTTGATTCCAGCTTGTGTTTCTTCCAGTCCAGCGTTTTTCATGATTTACTCTGTCCAACTCTTTGCGACCCAATGGACTGTAGTTCTGCAGGTTCCTCTGTCCTTGGGATTCTCCAGGCAAGAATACTGAAGTGGGTTGCCATTCCCTTCTCCAGGGGATCTTCCTGACCCAGGGATTGAACCTGAGTCTCCTGCATTGCCAGTGGATTCTTTACAGTCTGAGCCACCAGGAAAGCCCATTTAGGTTGTAGCTGAGTTCTTTTGAAATACTTAAATCATTCCTACTTTAAGTTGAAAAGGCAAAAGGAATTACTCTCTCACATCAAATATCGGAAATGGATGTTTGCGGTTAGTGATCATTTGTTTGTAAGACATTTTAGAGAGAAGAATTAGAGTAGCTGATGAAATGCAGTGGATCATACTGCAAAATGTGTTTACCAACTGGGTGATCAGTGATTTCCATGCTGTCTTTGAAGCAGTGCTAGATTGGAGATTGGCTTTGTTTGAATTGCTTTCTCAAGAGCTACTTCATTTCTAATGTGTCCTGAAGAAATGGAATGGGGTGAATTTCTATCAATACCATTTACTGGAAGGTGTACCAGAACATCTTGCTTATCTCATCAGATATATGTCTATTAAAATTACCTTATTGATTTATGTTGAATAGTTTAATTTCTGGATTCATGGCATCTGTGTGGTCTTCTGTAATGAAGTCTCACAGTTATTTAACTTCAGTTCCTTTATTTACATAGATTCGGTGGTGTTATCAAACCCATAACTTTTTCTTGTCTTTCCTACTCCTAAGTTGTTGACTTTAGTTCTACTCTTCATTGGCTGAGTTTCTTCACTATCTCTTTTGTTTTGTTTCAAGAAATTCTGTGTTTTTAACCCGATGCATGCTTCAGTGAGATTTACTGTTTTTATATTTGATTCAGAGTTTCCTCACTTGTGGAAGCAAGATAGTATTTTCTGCTTCTCAAGATTATTTTAAGCAGTTTACATAGCACAAGTATCTTGGCCTTGGGAGAAGTGGAATTTGTGTTTCTTGGTGCATCAGATAATTGAACACAGTGTTGTGAAGTAGTATCTATAATCTCTGTAATGGCCTTGTACATAAGAAAATAACAGATGTTTCTTCCCTGAACCCTTAACTTCATATGCTCACTGAATGAATAGTAGAAATCCAGCTATATCATTAACAGTGTGGTGTGACCCTGAGCAAGTCTTTCCTTTTCTATGGCCCCCAGTCTTTAAACTGAATCACTTCCATCTTTTCTTTCCACACTTTTCTACGTGAACAACAGTCTTTTATTGGAGAATTACAAGATATCAGTCACATATTATTCAACTTCCACACCTTAGTTTCCTTTTCTGTAATACAGATATAGTAATCATATGCACTTCGTTGGATTGTTAGAGAATTGCAATTAGCTAAAACCTGTGAAAGACTGGTGCCTAACACATAGCAATGCTCAAATGTTCGCAATTATCATTTCCAGATTGTGATTTTTTGTTCATGTCCTTTTGAGTAGAAATAGAAGTATAGTGTTCTCATATGATCATAGCATTTGTTTATACTTCTGACGATAGAATTTATCACTTGAAAAATTTATGATCTTAGAATATTACTGACAAGTTTCCTCTGTAGGTCTTTATTGTTATTCTAGGCATTGACTTCCAAGTAACTTGCCTAAAAATCTCAACTCCCCAAATCCCCTGTTATTTTGAGTCTGTGTATTTCATCTCATGCATTCCCTCAGGGCTTTGTAAGTCCATCCAAACCCAAGCAGAGTAGCTTATTATTCATGCCCTCGGGGTAAAGACTTCAAAAGTCTTAGCACATTAGCTATGGAACTCATTCTGCCTGCATCCTCTCTCCTTGTTTGATCACATAGGCAGCCTCTATTCCATCTTTCGGATGTACACATAAGCTGAGTACTTTTTAAGATTTCTCTAGTTCAATAGTGGTTTTGATTTTTTTAATAGCTTCTGGAGAGCATTATCTTGGCATACAATGCTAAAAGATATAGTTTTACAATAGAAAGTATTCACACTTTTTTTTTTTTTAATCTTCATTGGTACTCTAGCAGCTACTTATAGAATTGGGGGATAAAAGTGCTGTCAGTTTGTAAGTGAATGTAATCACGGTTTCCTTAGTATTTAGGCTGATTTTTAGTAAAAGAGTTAGACATAAACTGTTGTTTATGTCTCTTCTTTCTTTATTTGCTGACTCAATTATTATTTTTAACATTTATCCTCATAAGCATTAGGGCCAATGCTCCTTAAAGCTTTGTTGCCTGGTTACTGCATGTGTTCTGAACCTCAGATTATGAAAGTACAATGTAAAATAGCATATGAATGCAGGGTGTTAAAAATAAATCAAAAGGTGAGATTATAAATCAGATAAAATTTTATCTGAAAAAGCATTGCTTTGTAAGCCAATTATTTTATTTTATTTTTTTTTTGCTTTTTTTTTTGACTCTCCTCCTGAATGTTTTGTTTTTGACAAATTATCAGGCTCCAAGCTTGTAAAAAGAGATGTATCCAAAGGTCGAGTTGCTTATAAAAGCACTACTGAAATGTCAGAAACAGTTACACTGCATAGAAAAACAAACCTCCAAAGAAATTAAGCTTCCATTTGTTAAAAGTTGTGACTTTACTGTGGTTCCATTTTTCAAAGTTATACTGTTTTCAGATTGTAATATGCTACATGGAATTGGTCTAATATAAGGGTAGATTATACTCTGAAAGAAAAAGAAAATGTATTTTGAAAAATGCATTAGTATATAGATTTGCGTAAAATATAAACTCATTTGTTTTACCAGTTTTGAATCATGCCTATAAGATACTTATGCCTGGAATTTGTTATGTTATGATGGAGAAAATATGAGCTTTGAAGTCCAGGAATATGGGCTTGAAATCCTGCCTCTGCTTTAAATAGCTGATGAATTGGGCAGAGTTGAAAAGCAAAGAAAAAAACTATGATTCTCTTTTTCAAATATTGTAAAATGTGACTAACAAAAATATTTACCTATTGTCATGATGATGATCACTTGCTAGACACTTATGAGGTACTCAGAAATGTTATTTCATCTCCCTTAGTTTAGACTATAATAATCAGTGCAAAGCTATTATAGATTTCTAAACAGAAAAGAAACACGAGAGATTATCTTACCTTGAATGGCAGTGATAGATAGATTTAGATTTAGACTGGGGAGAAATTTAAGGTTCTTGAGCTCAAATGCATAATTTTTTTGTTTCTTTACTTTTTTTCTTTTAAAATTATGATGGAAACACTAGGAATTAAAAGAACAGAACTTGTAAATTGTTGCTTATACTCAAACCTTTTATTTGTAAAACTTAACAAAGTATTCACTGACCAAGACACAAACACAAACCAATTTGAAAAGATGCCTTAATCTGGCAGTCTGTTTTTAAAAATCAGTATACTTTTTTTGTGTGCAAGCCAGCACACACCAACTGAATATTAGCATCATATTTACTTGATAAAATTGTGTAATATCTTTAGCCTAATCTAGTTATGTTTCAATTTTAGAAAACATTTACTCTTTCCTGTAAGAGCAGAATTTCCACTAATGTATACCAATGCTTGCTTTTAGATTTTGGATCAAATTATATTACATATATATTGGTATAAATGTGTGTATGTGTTCCTTCAGAGAAGCAATTGTATTTTATTGATTTATGATTAAATAGCCCACCTACACTCATCAAAGTATCTTATAAACAAAATGATATTACCCCCAAATGTCTTTATTAGGAAACCACTACTATGGAACTTCATTGCTTAGTCTGTTTATAGAAGACGAAGTAAAAAAAAAAGAGCCCACTCCGATTTACTTATATGTCTCCTTAAAATACCTAAATTATCTCTTCAGCTCGGGGCTTGAGATGAACAACAACAATAAAAGTTATTTAAGAGAAATTAAGGTGATGCAATGGGCCAGTGTTATATACTTTTAATTAAATAAGTACACATAAATGTTAGTCCCAAATATGACTATGAGAATTTGGTTTGAATTATTAGACCATTCTTCCTTCTATCTGTCCTTCTTCAGAAATAAGTAGACAGAATAGCTCCTGAACACTGATGTATCAGAATCACTTAAGGATTTTCCCCCCAAAATGTATTGAAATGTAATTGACATATAACATTATATAACTTTGAGATGTACAAGATGTTTATTTGATACACTTAATACTGCAGTATGATTACCATCCTAGTGTTAGCATCATGCTAAGTGAAATGTCAGAGAAAGACAAATACAATATGATCTCACTTATATGTAGAATCTGAGAAAGCTGTAATTCCCAAGGGCTTGGGTAAGCGGTAATGAGGAGACATTAGACAAAAAGTGCGAACTTCAAGTTAGAAGATGCATGAGTTCTGGGGATCTAAGACACAATGTTGTGGTTATAAATAACAACACTATGTCATATATGTGAAAACTGCTAACAGAGTAGATCCTAGATGTTCTCCCCCCCCACACACACACACAAATGATAATGTTGTGATGTGATGGTGGTGTCAGGGATCATCTTAAATGCTTCTGAGATCTTGTGTAGATCCAACTGAGTAGTTGTGTAACGGGACCTGAAGACAAGAATATTTAGAACTGTCACCACTCCCCACCTTCCCCCAGGTTCAGAAAACTGTGGGCTAGAGTAATTTTTCTATCTTTTCTCAGATTCTTGTTCTCGTTGGCCTTTAATTTTGACTTATGTTGACTGGTTCCTGAGTTCCATTCTGGCTCATCCTTAAACAACCAACTCTTGCTTTATCAGTACAGATACTAATGTTTTATAGCACTCCCAGGTTTACTTCCTACAAATATTCATTAATCATGGTTTGGCTTTGTTTGATCTTAACAGAAGCTTTCTGTTTCTGTTGTTGAACTCTTTTTCTACCAACTGTAGCTATACATTTTTTATTATTATTATTGTTACAAACTCGTGATTGTTTTTAGGTCTGAGATGGTCCTGAGCAACATTTCATAAATGTTTACTCTTGAGGAAATGGGCTGGTAAGTTCCCAGCAATCTGTGATTTTCAGTGTGGAAGTGAACAACTTTTGGATCAGTTAATAGGATCACATTTCTCCCATCAGTTCAGTTCAGTTCATTCGCTTTCAGTTCAGCTCAGTTCAGTTCAGTCACTCAGTCCAGTTCAGTCGCTCAGTCATGTCCGACTCTTTGCAACCCCATGAATCGCAGCACGCCAGCATCCCTGTCCATCACCAGCTCCCAGAGCCTATCCAAACTCATGTCCATTGAGTCAGTGATGCCATCCAGCCATCTCATCATCCTCTGTCGTCCCCTTCTCCTCCTGCCCCCAATCCCTCCCAGCATCAGGGTCTTTTCCAATGAGTCACCTCTTCGCATGAGGTGGCCAAAGTGTGGAATTTCAGCTTCAGCATCAGTCCTTCCAATGAACACCCAGGGCTGATCTCCTTTAAGATGGACTGGTTGGATCTCCTTGCAGTCCAAGGGACTCTCAAGAGTCTTCTCCAACACCACAGTTCAAAAGCATCAATTCTTTGGCACTCAGCTTTCTTCACAGTCCAACTCTCACATACATACATGACCACTGGAAAAAACCATAGCCTTCAATCACTTAGTTATGTCCAACTCTGTGACCCCATGGACTGCAGCATGCCAGGCTTCCTGGTCCATCACCAACTCCCAGAGCCTACTCAAACTCATGTCCATCGCATCAAAGATGCCATCCAACCATCTCATCCTCTGTGTTCCCCTTCTCCCCCCACCTTCAATCTTTCCCAGCATCGGGGTCTTTTCAAATGAGTCAGTTCTTTGGATCAGGTGGCCAAAGTATTGGAGTTTCAGCTTCAGCATCAGTCCTTCCAATGAATATTCAGGACTGATTTCCTTTATTTTTGACTGGTTGGATCTCCTTGCAGTCCAAGAGACTCTCAAGAGTCTTCTCTAGTACCACAGTTCAAAAACAATTTCTTCCATCAGTAAAGCTTTATTTTCCCTAGGATTCTTTTCTGTGATTTACTAGCAGATACTCCACTAGAGTTATCCATGTTAAAGAGACAGACTGTGACTTACTCAGCTGTAACTCTGAGCCCACAGAGTTTTCATGGTTCAAACTCTGTTTCTACATCGGGGTTGTCAGAGGGCAAAATGGAAGATCTCGGAAAAATTTAATGGTGATGGTTAATTACTTGAGTTAATTTCTGCTTCAGAGCCTTCCATATAGAACAGTCTCCTATATTTTACTGTTCTCTCTTCCTGATTTCCAATCACTTAGCTTTCATTCCCTCAAAACTGTGTTCAAATTTCAGAATGTCTCCCTTTAAAAACTGTGTGATCTCTGATCACCGATCAATTCTATCAGTGAGCCAAATTTTACACTATATTTATTTCTTATTTATTTTTATTATAGATTACTTTTATTAATTTTTATTGAAGTATAGTTACTTTACTTTGTGTTAGTTTCTTCTGTACAGCAAAGTGTATAAATAACATGTATACATATATCCTGTCTTTTTTGGATTTCCTTCTCTTTTAAGTCACCACAGAGCACTGAGTTCCCTGTGCTATACAGTAGATTCTCATTAGTTGTCTATTTTATACATAGCATCAATACTGTATATATGTTAATCTCAATTTCCCAATTCATCCCACCCATCCACACATCCCCCCGATAGCTCAGTTGATAAAGAATCCGCCTGCTATGCAGGAGACCCAATTTAATTCCCAGGTTGGGGAGATCCACTGAAGAAGGGATAGGCTAACCACTCCAGTATTCTTGAGCTTCCCTGTGGCTCAGCTGGTAAAGAATCCGCCTGCAGTGTGGGAGACCTAGGTTCGATCCATACGTTGGGAAGATCCCCTGGAGAAGGGAAAGGCTACCCACTCTGGTATTCTGGCCTGGAGAATTCCAGTCCATTGGGGGATTAGTCCATGGGGAAATAGTCCATGGGGTCACAAAGTGTCGGACACGAATGAGTGACTTTCACTTTCACTTTCACCCATCTGACCTCAGTGTCCATACATTTATTCTCTACATCTCCATTTCTGCTTTGCAAATAAGATCATCTGTACCATTTTTCTAGATTCCACGTATATGTGTTAATGCACAATATTTATTTTCTGTTTCTGACTTACTTCACTTTGTATGACAGTCTCTAGGTCCATCCACATCTCTGCAAATGGCACAGTTTTGTTCCTTTTTATGGGTGAGTAATATTCCATTATATATATATATATATGTATACCTCATACTCTTTATCCATTCATCTGTTGATTGACATTTAAGTTGCTTCCATGTCCTAACTTTTGTAAATAGTGCTGCAGTGAAGACTGGGTTACATGTGTCTTTTGGAATTATTTTCTCTGAGTGTATGCCCAGTAGTGGGATTGCTGGGTCATATGGTAGTTCAAAGGACTTCCCTGTTGGTTCAGACAATAATCTGTCCACAATGTGGGAGACCCAGGTTCAATCCCTGGGTTGGGAAGATCCCCTGGAGAAGGGAATGACAACCCACTCCAGTATTCTTGCCTGGAGAATTCCATGGACAGAGAAGCCTGGTGGGTTACAGTCCATGGGGTTACAAAGAGTCGGACACGATTGAGTGACTAACACTTCACATCATGGTAGTTCTATTAGTAGTTTTTTTTTTAAAGAAACCTCCATACTGTTCTCCATAGTGGTTGTATCAATTTACATTCCAACCAGTAGTGCAAGAAGGCTCTCTTTTATCCACACCCTCTACAGCATTTATTGTTTGTAGATTTTTTAATAGTCACCATTCTGATGGGTGTGAGGTGATACCTCATTGTTGTTTTGATTAGCATTTCTCTAGAAGGAGAAGGCAATGGCATCCCACTCCAGTACTCTTGCCTGGAAAATCCCATGGATGGAGGAGCCTGGTAGGCTGCAGTCCATGATGTCGCTAAGAGTCGGACACGACTGAGCGACTTCACTTTCGCTTTTCACTTTCATGCATTGGAGAAGGAAATGGCAACCCACTCCAGTATTCTTGCCTTGAGAATCGCAGGGATGGGGGAGCCTGGTAGGCTGCCATCTATGGGGTTGCACAGAGTCGGACATGACTGAAGCGACTTAGCAGCAGCAGCAGCAGCAGCAGTGAAGAAAGCTGAGCACTGAAGAATTGATGCTTTTGAACTGTGGTGTTGGAGAAGACTTTTGAGAGTCCCTTGGACTGCAAGGAGATCCAACCAGTCCATTCTAAAGGAGATCAGTCCTGGGTGTTCATTGGAAGGACTGATGCTAAAGCTGAAACTCCGATACTTTGGCCACCTCATGCGAAGAGTTGACTCATTGGAAAAGACTCTGATGCTGGGAGGGATTGGGGGCAGGAAGAGAAGGGGACAACAGAGGATGAGATGGCTGGATGGCATCACCGACTGGATGGACATGAGTTTGGGTGAACTCCGGGAGTTGGTGATGGACAGGGAGGCCTGGCATGCTGCAATCCATGGGGTCACAAAGAGTTGGACATGACTGAGCGACTGAACTGAACTTAACTGAATGATTAGTAATGTTGAGCATCTTTTCATATGGTTGTTGGCCATCTGTTTATCTTCTATGGAGAAATGTCTAGTTCTTCCACTTTTTTTTGAATTGGCTTATTTGCTTTTTGATATTGAGCTGTGTGAGCTGTTTGTATATTTTGGAGACTAACCCCGTGTCAGTCACTTCATTTGCAAATATTTTCTCCCACTCTATGGGTTATCTTTTCATTTTTATTGATGAACATTTTATGTGATAAATATAGTATCTCTAAATTATTTGTTCTCCTTAATCCTGGCAAGATTTCAAAGTCTAATATAGGTCTACTTAATATTTTTCTGTAATTTTTCCATTACTCCATAGACTCGTTTGTGCATTGTGATCTTATAATAGCTACTTGTAGAGTAACTATAGTTTTTATTTTTGTGAATATAAAAGAGATCCCAAAATGTAAGAGTGCTTAAAGATGGTAAAACAAGAACATTTACAAATTGACATTGTTTTTTAATGTAGTCCTAAATGGCTTTCCTAATGGCTCAGCGGGTAGAGAATCCACCTACAATACAGGAGATGCAGGTTTGATCCCTGGGTCAGGAAGATCCACTGGAGAAGGGCATGCATCCTGCTCCTGTGATCTTGCCAGGAAAATCCCATGGACAGATGAGCCTGGTAGGCCACAGTCCATAGGGTAACAAAAAGTCACACATGACTGAAGCATCTGAGCACATCACATCCAAAGAGTTGATAAATGCGTGGAGTCATCTTTTTCTGAGTAGTGTGGTCCCCTGAGCCTAATCTTGTTGCAACCATACCCAGAGCATTGCAAATGGATTTGTTGGACAAGGTATGTCAAGTGACGACAGATGGTGGAATGTCTTAAAACACAACAGACAGGAACGCACGCTTGATCTGGAAAACTACAGGGAATCATTAGAGGGTGTAATACAATCACAGCAATGTGGCTGGCTGACTGGTGGATAATTTGCAGGACAGATTGGAAATCTGAAACTCTCTCAGAGAAAGAATGAGAGGTAACCAAGACCTGAAAAAAGGAAAAACAGAAGTTTGAAAAGAATAAAACAAAAGGGAAAGCCACTCCCAGCGCCCTCATCCTCAAAGAGCCTTGCAGAGTTGTAAGAGGGACTAACTGGGATACAACCCGTCAAATGCCTTAGTGGGACAGAGGATGAGTCTGGAGACATCAACACAGGAGTTGTATTTCATTTCCAAGTACATGGGATTCTATGGAAATGCTTGATATAGAACTGTGCATTCACATAAGCTTTTAAAGTTAATTAAACCAATAGGTGATAATAAATGGGACTGTTCTGTTGATGGTATTGATAATGCTTCAAAATGACCCTAAGGTATAATTGCTTTCATTTAGTAACATAAGTTCTCTCATTTAGTACTGTAAAACAGTTCAGTGTAACTGCATCACTGCACCTCCAAAGAAGGTTTTTTTTTTTCCTTGTCTAGAAGATGCCTGTGAGGCTTAATGACTGAAAGTAGTTGTGTGCAGCTGTTTAATGTACAGTTTTTAGAAGTTGCATAGAGAAGGGACTGAAGGAAGATTATAGGATGCCACACGTCTTGGTACTTCTGCTTATCACTGTGGTCTAAATATTCTCTAATATAACCTTAGATTTTTAAATTTTTGATTGAGGCCCAGAAGACATTTATAATACAACTCTAGATAATTTTCAGAATATGAGATTTAATATCTAATGGTCATAATTACATAAATTGGCTTTTCCAAAGGTTTCTGTATTTTCCCACAACCTTAGCACTTTAACAAAAAGAAAAATACAAAATTACTGAATGGTGAAGTTTATGATGTGAGTCTAGTGCAATGATATTTTCTAATACCTTTCTGCAAGCCCACTTATAACCAGAATTATGGGGGAGATGATTAAGCATGTTAATGCAAGTGTATTGAAAAACATAGTGTTTTGAATGGAGTAGATCCATTTCCACAAGGGTGCAGGGAGGGATGTTCAACTCCTCCACTGACAGAAGGAGATGAAATAGGCGTAATATTGCTATAATATGTAACTTTTTTCATCTGTGTGCCAGACATTGAGCTAGGCACAATTAAAACATTTTTCTCATTTAATATGTACACCAGCACCATAAACAAGTTTCTCATTTAATATGCATACCAGTACCATAAATATTTTGGCCTTCCCTGGTGGCTCAGTTAGTAAAGAATCTGCCTACATTGCAAGAGACCTGGGTTCAACCCCTGGGTTGGGAGGATTTGGAGAAGGAAATGGCAACCCACTCCACTATTCTTGCCTGGAAAATCCCATGGACAGAGAAGCCTGGCAGGCCACAGTCAATGGGGTCACAAGAGTCGGATACAACTTAATGACTAAACCACCACCACCATAAATATTTAACTTCCGTTTTGCAGATTAGGAAACTGAATCTCACAGCAATTAAATAATTTTCCCAAGAACACATAGTAGTTAAGTGATAGAGGCAGTATTTGCACCAGGGCTGTTTCACTTCTAGTTAACTAAAAATGTAAATTTGGAAGAGATGATGTTAACATTATAGATAATTTCAAACTCAAAAACAAGGAGACTGAAGTCACAAGAAAGAGCAAATCAAGAATGAAAATATGAAATTAAAACAAACTGAGGAACTAAGAATGAATTAAGCTTTCTTTAATCTTAAATAATGCCAGAGGTAAAATCATTATTTGATTTGTCTAGAGTTTCCATGAAGTGAAATGTTAGTTGCTCAGTCATGTCCAACTCTTTGCAACCCCATGGACTGTAACCCACTAGGCTCCTCTGTCCATGGAGTTCTCCAGGCAAGATTACTGGAGTGGATAGCCATTCCCTTCTTCAAGCGATCTTCCCTACCCAGAGCTCAAACCTGAGTCTTTTGCATTGCAGGCAGATTCTTTATTATCTGAGCCACAAAGGCTTCAGAGAATTTCTTAGTGCTTTTATAGAGAATTTCTATAGTGCTTTTATAAACATGAGTCAGTTCACCTTTTAGTTACTAAAAATGAGCAAAGCACGGTTTTGTTCAGACAGATGAACAAAGGTATAATTGGAAAGAGCATAAAATGAAGTATTAATTTTAGTTAAGAAATACATTTCACACCTTTATTGCCAAACACATGTACCTTCAGTTTCACCAGTATCATATTTTACATATAGAGAATATGAGTTTAAAAATTCAACATGATAGTTGACGTTCAACAGAGGCAGAAGTCATGGACCTGATAACTGTCTTTACTGTTTACTTATTTTTCTGCCTAACCCAAAGTGAAATCCTTAACTAGAGTTATTCAGAAAGGATGTCAGTGATGTAGTAACAAAGAGTTGTTTGCCTAACACCCTATTCACTAAGTGGGCAATTTGCACTACAAGTGCCCTAAGGTCGATGAAGCAAGAAATACAAGGTTATGGTTATACTGAGTACTAAATTTTCATCATTTATTTATAACAAATCATTTTACTTACTACACTTTGTTAGGTTTCTTCTCAAAAATGAAATTAAAGCTTGTACTACTTTTTATTTTATTTTATAGTTGATTTACAAAGTGTATAGCAAAGTGATTCAATTATACACTCACACACATATGTATATAGACATATACATATATATATATATATATATATATATATATATATATATATATATATCTCCAGACTTCCCTGGTAGCTAAGCTGGTAAAGAATCCACCTGTAATGAAGGACCCCCTGGTTTGATTCCTGGGTCGGGAAGATCCCCAGGAGGATAATAGGGTACCCATTCCAGTATTCTTGGACTTCCCTGGTAGCTCAGGTGGTAAAGATTCTGCCTGCAATGTGGGAGATCCGGGTTTGATCACTGGGTTAGGAAGATCCCCTGGAGGAGGGCATGGCAACCCATTCCAGTATTCTTGCCTGGAGAATCCCCATGAACAGAGTAGCCTGGCAGGCTACAGTCCATGGGATTGCAAAGAGTCAGACATGACTGAGCTACTAAGCATAGCACAGCATGTACATATATCAATCCTTTTCTCGTGTAGGTTACTGTAGAATACTGAGAAATTTTCTATGTTATACAGTAGGTCTCTATTGATTATCTGTTTTATATATAGTGGTGTGTGTATGTTAATACCAAACTCCTAATTTTTCTTCCCTCTACCTTTCCCTATTGGTAATTGTTACTTTGTTTTTAAAGTCTGTGAGTCTGTTTTGTAAAAAAGTTTATTTGTATCACTTTTTTAGATTCCACATATAAATGGTAATATATGACATTTGTCTCTGTGTATCTGACTTCAGTTAGTATGATAATCTCTAGGTCCATCCATCTTGCTGTAAATGGCAGTATTTCATTCTTTTGACAGCTGAATAATATTCCACTATATATGTACAATATTTTCTTTATCCATTCCTTTGTTGATGGACATTAAGTTTTCTTTCATGTCTTGACTATTGTAAACAGTACTGCCATGAACATGGAGTTGCATGTATCTTTTCAAATTATTATTTTCTCCAGGTATACGCTGAGGAGTAGGATTGTTGGATCATATGGTAATTCTATTTTTAGTTTTTTAAGGAACCCCCACACTATTCTCCATAGTGGTTGTACCAATTTACAGTCCCTCCAACAGTGTAGGAGGGTTCTCTTCTCTCCACACCTTCTCTAGCATTTATTGTTTGTGGACTTTTTGACAATGGCCATTCCGATCAATGTGACCTGGTTTTTTGATTTGCGTTTCTCTAATAAGTGATGTTGAGCATCTTGTGCTTTTTGGCCATCTGTACATTTTCTTTGGGGAAATGTCTATTTAGATCTTCCACCCATTTTTTAATTGGTTTTTTAAAAATATATTGAGTTTCATGAGCTCTTTGTGTAATTTGGAGATTAATCTGTTGTCAGTGGCTTCCTTTGCAACTACTTTCTCCCTTTCTATGGGCTATCTTTGTTTTGCTATGGTTTCCTTTGCTGTACAAAAGCTTTTGAGTTTAATGAGGTCCAGTTTATTTATTTTTGTTTTTCATCTACAAATTTGATCCAAAAAGATATTGCTGCAATGTGTGTCAAAGAGTGTTCTATGTTTTTATTTAAGAGTGTTATAGTATCAGGTCTTACATTTAGGTCTTTAATCCACTGAGTTTATTTTTGTATATGATGTTAGTGTTATAATTTCATTATTTTACCTGTAGCTATACTGTTTTTCCAGCACAAATTATTGAAGAGACTGCCTTTTCTCCATTGTATATTCTTGTTTCCTTTGTCTTAGATTAATTGACCATAGGCGCATGGGTTTATTTCTGGGCTTTCTAACTTATTCAATACAATAGTATTTCTCTTTTTGTGCCATTACCATACTATTTTGATAACTGTAGTGTTGTAATATCATCTGAAGTCAGAGAGCCAGTTCTTCCATCTTTGTTTTTCTCTCTCAAGATCATCTTGTCTATTCTGGGTTTTTTACATCTCTATAGAAACTTAAAAAAAAAAACAAAAAACAGTTTGTTCTAGTTCAATTAAAAATGTTGTTGGTATTCGATTGGAATTACATTGAATCTGTAGATTTCCTAGGGTAGTATTTTGACAGTATTGATTCTTTCTACCTGAGAACATGATATATCTTTCCATCTGTTTGTGTTATCTATTTGATGATTTCCTTCATCAGCATCTTGTAGTTTTTAGGGTACAAGTTTTTGTCTCCTTAGTAAGTTTATTACTTTTGATGCAGAGGTAAATAGGATTAGTTTCCTTAATTTCTCTTTCTGATCTGTTGTTGATAGTGTATAGAAATGCAACAAATTTCTGCGTATTGATTTTGTATCCTACAATTTTACCAAATTCATTGATAAGCCCTAGTAGTTTTATGGTTAAAGCCTGTATTACTCACTACATCAGAGCCTAGATTTGGAATATGGCTGCTTTCAGGGAAGGAAGACATTTTTTATCTCAGGGTCACTTGTTTCAGTTTTGCCTGGAATGTGAAAACAGGCTGGAGATAACAAAACAAAGGTGGCAATGAAAAGAACAGAGTGTGAACATAAAAGAAAAGCTTATTAAGGATGGAAAGAGTTTGAAAAGGATGATGAAAATGGAGGAAAATCCTGAAAAAAATATATAATATGAAGACCCTAATTTGTTTAAAGATATTTAAAAGTCAGGAGGTTATATATATATATATATATATATATATATATATATATATATATATAGTAAGAGTAGGTGAAGCTAAAGATAACATTCTTATGAATTACGTATAAATTGGTCAAAATAAAAACTGCACCAAAGTTACACAGTAAGTCAGTTTTTATTCTAGACTGTTACGCTGGAGAGAAGCTAAAATCAACTATGCAGAAACACAAGGCATTTCTAAGCTCTGGGGTGAGCTAGTGGGAAAACACTGGAGGATGTTAGAGGAGATTGATCAATGGGATGTTTTGAGCACATAGAGTTACTCCTGAGTCTGCAGATGTTTTTGTGTTTGTGTGATTAGACCGTCTGTGTTTGCTACTTGGTGCCCAATGAAGAAAATAGGCACCTACCAACCCATAGAGACTGAGAAATCAGGACACTGTCTTTGATGTTTCCATGACAGAGATGGTTCCCAACTCTTGAGAAAGACTTTTCCTGGGTTGTAAAACACTGACAAGAGGGTAGGAGAAGATTTACACCGATTTCAAAGGGGCAGAAAGAAAATTTACAATCGAAATTTTTCCAAAATAAATTATCTAAGAGAAGGGAGGTCAAGGGCCCAGAGTCAGGAAGAAATCTGCCTAAAATTTAGTCAAGCCGAGGGTAATGTTAAGGCTATCTTGGTTACATTCTATTAATAGTAATCTGACAATTGGAAATGTATAATACCAGTGGCTTTTTCAGGAAAACAACAAATGTTCTAGGCTTTCCAATTCATTTTTTTCCCTTATCCAACAAATATTTACTGCTGCTGCTGCTACTAAGTCACTTCAGTCGTGTCCAACTCTGTGCGACCCCACAGACAGCAGCCCACCAGGCTCTGCCGTCCCTGGGATTCTCCAGGCAAGGACACTGGAGTGGGTTGCCATTTCCTTCTGCAGTGCATGAAAGTGAAAAGTAAAAGTGGAGTTGCTCAGTTGTGTCTGACTCTTCGTGACCCCATGGACTGCAGCCTACCAGGCTCCTTCATCCATGGGATTTTCCAGGCAAGAGTACTAGAGTGGGTTGCCATTGCCTTCTCCATATTTACTGCAAAACTCTTTTAAGTCTTAACAATAACTGAAAGAAGGGATCCAGATATAAAGATGTTGAATAAGATAAGATCTCTGGTCAGAAGGTTGTCATAGGCTAATGGGGGTAAATGTGAGTAAACAGATAATTGTAAACAGTTTTAAACAGTGTAATGTCTACAAAACTGTGCGAACAGAGAGGATAAAGCGTAACTCCACCTGGACAGTTTAAGAAAGTCAGAGGAGGTTTGTAGAGGAAGGAAATCCAGTCCTAAAGGATGACTTAGCAAGATGTGGGACAATGAGGCATGGAGAACCATGTACACGAAATGACAGAGGAGCAAGAAAGCAGCGTGTCAGTTCCTGGAAAAGCAAATGGCTCTCGTGGCGAGAATTCAGGGAAACCACGAGGCAGTGATGAAGAAGGAGGATGTTTTGTTTTCTGCCCTAGTGAGAATTTGGCCTTCAGCTGATAGGTATTGGGAAGACTGTGATGCTCATATTGCATTTTAGAAATACACCCTTGGGGTCAGGATGGGTGATGGGCTGCGGAGGGAATGGCATGCTGCCGGCCACCAGAGGAAAGTGGGCAGTGATCTGGAAGAGAACACAGGGTCAGGCAATACTGAGTACATTGAATAAATCAGACCTGCTACTGAATGTGATCGCAGAGGGAGTGCAGAGATTAAAATTGATTTAGAAACTTCCCTTTGAAGTGGAAGAGATGTGTAGCATCTCTTCAAGAAGGGGAAAGAAAAAGAGTTACATAAGTTATGGGTCTTTTACTTCAATAGGTAGAGAGTGATTCTGAACCTACATATCTTACAGTTGTTTTAAAGTTCAGATAAGATGGTTATTTTAAAATGTTTTCTAGGAGATGTAGGCAAATAGGATCCTCCATTCTTTTCCTATCTCAATTCCCATCTCAATTCTTTATTGCATTTATATTGGTTATCAATATGTAAGTAAGTATATAAATAATAGCTTTCACTTTCAAAAGTCCATATGAATTTTTAAGACAATTTCTGAAGAATACATAAGACATCAACAACTCAATAATAATTCTTACGGTGACTCTAGAGTTTGTACATGTCTGGCAAGACGAATCTGATCCCAAACTTACAATATTAGAGACTTTCTAACTAGTGTGATTTAAAATATATATATATTGACTGTATATCTGGTTTTCCTCTACTTTGATTTCTCCTTTCTGCTTACCCTCATCTCAGTTTCATTGCACTGATGAATTCTGATTTTACAATGCCTTCTGGAGGTGTATTGCACAAAGTACTACTGGGACTGTTAAAAATCAACTATAACAATCTCCACATTTCTATGATTAAAAAATAATCAGGATGATGCAAGTGACGTTTATGGAATAGGACAAAATATATTTTCACATTAAAATATAGTTCATTATATTTTAATATCATTAAAAATGTATACATTAAAAATGTATTTAATGTATTAGTGTTGTGTTCTTAGTGACTCAGCTCCTAAACTATAAAAACCTTGACTCTATAAAAACCTTCATAAACCAAGGTTTGTCTTTTATATTACATTTACGCTTCACCACAATGAGTGCAATAAACTTTTAGTATATACTTTTTCCAAGCAAAGAAAAAGTCTTAACTTCTGACCTCAGTTCTCATCGTGTTTTATTTCTCTGGAAATCTTCATGAATTTTTAGTTTAATTACTTCAAGCAGATGTTCAGTTCTCTTATTCTATACTAGGAAACAGCAGAATGAAAGGAGATACTTTAGAAGAGTTAGAGTTTGGTGGTATCTATGAAAATAGATTAAACAAGGGGACATTTGGGAGTTACTTCAAAGATGCAAAATACATGTTTAAATGGATTGAAATGGCAAATTATTAAAAATATTCTTAAGATTATATTTGTGAAGAAAAATGTTAAATGGGAGTCACCAACTTAAATATTTAAATACGTTTTTGAGTTCATAAAAATAAACTCAGGCATTTTCATCTTATTCCTCAACTTCTTGTTATTGGGTTTCACAAACAAGGTTGAGCAAAATATGCTTCAGTTAAGGCATCAGAGCAAGACTAAATTGTAATACATAGACAGTGATTCATTCCTTTATTTCTGTGTTATATATTTCATGTAAAATATGCATATTTTTAAGATTTGGTTAAAATGTCTAGAGCTTGATGTGGACTAAGGGGATGAGTATGTTATCTAAAAGCAAAGCAGTCCTTCCAAATTTTTCATGTTGGAAATGCCAAAAAATATAGCATATTTAATACAGAAAGGCAAGCATGAGGAGGATTCTAAATGTTGGCATCACATTCAGAATAACAAGAAATTAACCTCAGAAAAGGCTTCCCTGGTGGCTCAGACAGAAGAATCTGCCTGCAATACTGGAGACCCAGGTTCGATCCCTGGGTCGGGAAGAGCCCCTGGAGAGGGAAATGGCAACCCACCCCAGTATTCTTTCCTGGAGAATCCCGTGGACAGAGGAGGCTGGTGGGCTACAGTCCATAGGGTTGCAAAGAGTCAGGACATGACTGAGCAAGTAGCACTTCACTTCAACTTCAGAAAGATTAAAGGAAAAAAAAAAAAGAAACAGGTTGTGTTCTGTGCCTGAATGAGTTGTAGAACTATGTTATTCATCGTAATGATAATCAGATGTGCCTGCCTGGATTTATGGGGATGCACATTCAGATAATCAGAGTCTCAAATGGTTCTATAATGGAGACATATGGTTGAAAGTGTCCTAATAATAGGAGAGTCGATATGGAAAAATGGAATTTCCATTTCTCTTTATGGAAAGAGTATAAATTAACCTGATATTTTATATGTTTACGTTTTATTTACTTCTATATTTTCTCTGGTAGTGTCATGTAAAACAGTTTTTATCTCCTTAAAATAATGTTTATGTATATGTGATCATATGGAAATGTTAATTGGACTTATTGTGGTGACTGTATATACCTAAAATTAATTAGCTGGGATGATGTGTATAATATTCATGGCACAGTGCCTGACCAAGGATGGGCAATCAGTAACTATTCATTGAATGACTGTTTTCACCCAGGTATAAAGAAAGGATTAAAAGGGTGTCCCACAGAGAAATGAATGATGTTAGGTATGAAATCCAGATGAATTTGTTTTATATGCTTCTCTTTCACAAGGCAATTTGGTTCTAATCAAACCACAAGAGAATAAGGGCAGAAAAATCTTAAAGCAATCCTTTTTAAATTTTACCTGCATACAGATCACTCAGGGATCATTTGAACATGCAAGTCACAATTTATGGGTGGGAACTGAAGAGACTGCATTTCTAGCAAACTCCAGATTGTGCATATGCCAGCGGCTGTCCTCTGAATATACCTTAGCACAGTCCTCAAGCAGTGGAGTACATGGCCATTGAAGAAATACTGTGCTTAAACCCATATTCGTCCAGTCCAACCTTCTGTTCCCTAGAACAGTAACTTCAGGTTAATTAGTTTATCTGTTTACATAGCAGATTATTTCATGTCCACTAGGTTCCTGGTGCTCTTTGGGTTCTAAGTATAAAATAATGAGCAAGGCAGATAAGAATCATGCCCTTATCAAGCTCATACTCTAGTAACAGGATTAGATACTAGATATGTAAACAATTCATTACAATAGTTTCTAGTGAAACTAGAAAATGAGGCTTTAAATTATTAGACTTGCTCACTAGTGAGTAAGACTCACTAAAATGAAAATAAGATGAAGCTACTATGAAACTGTATCTGGTCAGTCCCTGATAGCTCAATTGGTAAAGAACCCTCCTGCAATGCAGGAGACCCCAGTTCAATTCTTGGGTTGGGAAGATCCCCTGGAGAAGGGAAAGGCTACTCACTCCAGTATTCTGGCCTGGAGAATTCCGTGGACTGTATTCCATGGGGACGCAAAGAGTAGGACACAACTGAGTGACTTTCACTTTCAAGGCTCCCCTCGCAGGGAGACAACTGAAACCTGCATGGTGAGAAGCAGTCTACTGTGTGAGGATCTGGAAGATGGATGAAAAGTGAAGAGCAACAGTGAGGCAACAAAGAGATTGGTCTGTAGAAGGAAAGGGGAAAAGCCACTGTGGCTAGGACATAATACTGGTATTTGGATGCGAGACCGCGATGGGCAATCGGGAGCCATTAGGGGCAAACAGGCAAGGTCACATGTGACAAAGCTCAGGGGGCAAGGGAGGAGTAAACTAAATGCTGAAATCCAGAGGTTGGATCCAAAGTGGATCTTTAGAGCTCCACAGAGGGTTAAGGAGACTCTAGAAGGAATGTAACTACAGGAAAATATACTAAACCAAAAATGATGAGTGAAAAAGAGCTAACATAAGATGTGGAGCAGAAGTTAAAAAAATTCAGAAAGCAAAAAAGGTTAAAATTGTATATCTCTTAGGTTTATACTATGAAAGAAAGTGAAGTCAAAGTGTTAGTTACTCAGTTGTATCCAATTCTTTGCGACCCCATAGTCTGTAGCCCACAAGGCTCCTCTGCCTGTGGGATTTCCCAGGCAAGAATACTGGAGTGGGTTGCTGTTTCCTTCTCCAGGGGATCTTCCCAACCCAGAGATCAAACCTGGGTCTCCTGCATTGTAGGCAAATTCTTTACTGCTTGAGCCACCAGGGAACTCAGATTTATGCTATATGCAACAGAAATGTATTATGTCATCCAAATTAATGTAATAACACACAGGTAGCAGTCTCTCTTCAAATGCTACAGAATGAATTAAATTTTTCTGAGTAGAAATGATTAGGTAACTATTATAGAAAACAAAACTGTAGCCCCAAACTTGCCTTACATTTTACAGACTATTGGAAACGAAAGTAGATGAAACAATAAAAGATAGCAATAAAGGAAATAAAACATATGCAACTCACTCTTTGCACTAACAAAAAAGTCTAGTAAACACAAGAGTCATCATTGTTATTTAAATTATAAAATATTACATGCCTTGTTTTATAATGATTTTTGTACTCTATCATAGAAGCTATCATGTCATTTTTTGGGATATAAGCCAAACTCAAAAGAGATCTCACAGGTCAGAGTAACTAAAGGAGAATGAATGATGTAATGATGACTCACCTCCATTTTAGTGAGTCTTACTAGTGAGCAAGTCTAATAATTTACAGCCTTGCAAACTAGTGATTGTTAACATGTAAGTGCATTATAATTGATTTTTGATTTTGCCTGATGATTTAAAGCCCTACAAACTAGTAGCTATTTAATATGTTAGAGCATTTCCAATTGACTTCTGATTTTTTGTCTTGTTTTTAAAATACATGAATAAATGATTGTCCATTAAAATGATCCTCCTAACCCTCCATCAGTGACAAAGCAGAGTTTTGTCAATGAACAAAAGCAAGATTAGTCACCTTTTCTCATCTGAATGCATAATGCCTTAAAGCACACATTTCTGATACACCCATCCAGAATTATGGATATAGTCTGTAGAAAAATAGCAGATTAATTTTGCTTGTTTGTATTTGTTTTACTCTGTTTGAATGACCTCATTAGCTCCTATGCTTACCAGCTATGCAACAGAGTTCAGACTTTTTTCATACTGTATTTTGATCACTTATTTGTATTTATTTTAGGTTTCTTTGGCATTTATTAACAGCAACAATATTTTCTTTCTCATTGGTCTTTTGTATATCTCACTTCATTCACTCAAAAAACACCAAATAAGTGCCAGACTCTAGGGCTTTGGGGTAACAGGAAAAGTGAAGTGAGATGAAGCTAGAAAAGGAAGCAAGAGCCATGGGGTTTGAAGTCTCATAAACTTTTGAGAAACCTAGCCTGTATCTTAAGAGCAGAAGGAAACTGAAGAGCTTTAAGCACTGGAGTGACAACATCTTGCTTCTGCTATTTGTGTACCTTGTTTTTTTTTTCCCCCTTTCAAAATGGGATCGCCATAGCCAGTGGTTTTATAATACTGTCCCACTATTTATGCTTCCTGTCTGTTTCCAGCTAACAAAGTCATTTTTAAATGAAAGAAAAAGGTTGCCAGTTGTACAAAAGTAAATTTCCTAGGAGACACAAGAGTTTACAAATAGCGACTATGAGTTGGTTTCATGAAAACAAATAGTACATCCTATGGATAGAATCATTATTTGTGAATGATGGCTCATCTCCAACAATTAAATAAAGAGGATAGACGTAGTTCAATGATGTTCTTTATTGCAGAGATTACTATCTATAAACATCATTTCCTGGGCAGGCATTACAGCATAAAATACTTGAAGCAATGTGTTTGATCTACACACCTAAGCGCTGATAATAAAAAAGCCTCATTTGGGGTTCTATCTGTTTATTCATTCCTGGTATTCTTTTAACATCTGGCTGTAGTAGACAGTGACTCTTTTTTTGTTGTTGTTGTTGGCTTTTAACACAGAACAAAAGGAAAGTAAGCTAATTTATTCTGGTGCCCGTCTGGTTTCAGTTGCTCATTTTACATTATTTTAAAATGATGGACTGTTGGTGATGATGTCTTTCCCAGGAGAAGAAGTTGACAGACAGCTGTGCAGAGATGCCATCTTCCCCATCCCGGTTGCCTGCGATGTGCCCTGTCCCAGGGACTGTGTGCTCAGCATGTGGTCAGCGTGGTCCTCCTGCTCTCACACCTGCTCAGGAAAAACCACAGAAGGAAAACAGACACGAGCGCGGTCCATCCTGGCCTATGCAGGAGAGGAAGGTAAGGTTTCCAGCTTGAGAAGGGACTCAGATCTCTTCCAGAAGCTGCTGTGCCTTTCGTTGTGTGTACAGCCTGGATACAGTGATAGTTCCACAAAAATCAGCTTCCTGAAACCCAGCAAACCAAGGAGATTTAATATCTGTTGACATATTAGGCTATCGCAGAGTCGGACACTACTGAAGCGACTTAGCAGCAGCAGCAGCAGCTTGCTGCTCTTCCTTAATATTAACCTTGAACATAGATCTTTAGTAAAAGAGAAAAGACTTTGAAAAATGAATTCACTTTTCCTTTCCTCCCTCCTAATAACTCAGGTTCTTTCTACTTCAAAGTGTTAAACTTGTGGAGAAATCTGAAAATGACTCCTTAAATTCCAAATGACGGGTTTCATTGTTTTCTCTCATTTCAGTAGTCAGTTTTTCCCAGTGAAATCCTATTCTACCATCTCATAAGTACTAAACTGTATTTAAAATAACCACCAGCATGATTATTGCTTGACTGAAAATGACATGGATTTTCTACCATTCAGGTTTCTGAACATAGGCTCTGAGTTTCATATGTAGATTGTGTTCACTTTTAAAATATGTTGCTCCTAAATCACTTCATGCTATTGGGTGAATAAAGCACAAGTTTCTCATATATTCATACCATGCAAGCTCCATTGTCAAGAAATACAAGGCTCTTGGTAATTGTCTCTCAAGTTTGTATCTGAATGCTAATTTGGCCTCTGTGACTGGGTGATATAATGTCATACTTAATCTTGTCATTCTGGAAAATAACACAGGAGTAAGGAAAACACAGAAATAAGTCAAGTTCTGTCACGTGCCACATGTTCTGTCTCAGGAATATAGGCATATGTTATTTAAATATGATCAGGCTGAATGACTATCTTCATTCACATTTAACACTAGTTAATGATTTCTATTTGTAGTAAGCACATGTTTCTTTATGTGCACATGTTTCTTTCTATACCCCCAGTTAATAATCAATTTTAGAAGAGTTTTCACATTGCTTATTTCATTTTCCTGTTTATGAAACATTTTAGTGATAGAAATCTGCTAGTGTTCTTTTTTAATCAAATTTTCTTTCTTTGTATGTTATTCTGTGCAAAAATACAAGGCCAAAAATATGTTGGCCTTAAGGCACAGGAGAAAATGTAACATATTTTTTTTAATTTTATTTTATTTAACTTTAACTATAGACTTAAGTCCCAGGAGAGAAAGGAGAATGCGGTCCAGTGGGTTGGGTCCCTTTGTTTTTCGGGAATCAAGGCTTGTGGGGGGAATGTTCACACCCCCCTCAACATCTCCAAGGAGCCAGGACGTAGCAAACTCATGTTTACATATTAATTTATCCATGCTAAATTTTGTATTGGTTTTGCCATATATCAAAATGAATCTGCCACAGGTATACATGTGTTCCCCATCCTGAACCCTCCTCCCTCCTCCCTCCTCCCTCCCCATACCATCCCTCTGGGTCGTCCCAGTGCACCAGCCCCAAGCATCCAGTATTGTGCATCGAACCTGGACTGGCAACTCATTTCATATATAATATTATACATATTTCAATGCCATTCTCCCAAATCATCCCACCCACAGTCTTTTGGACTCTGTGGGAGAAAATGTAACATATTTAAAATAGTCAACCTATGAGAAAATTTAGAATTTTTTAAGTGTCCAAACACTTTTTTCTCGTCACCTCAATATAAGTGTAATTTTTTGCTACCAAAATAAGAATGTATCTGTGGAACCTAATAGAAAAAATAGAACCTTTCCAAGAAAAAATTATATTCCTTATGTTGTCAAACAATAACTCTAACCTTGTAGAGATTATATTCAGACTTCACACTCTATCAGCTCAAATTATGTCTTGGGCTTCATTAAAATTAGATCTGTGGTCACCCCGCTTCCTATAAATCCATTATACTCTGCAGACACTTGCTGTGTGACTAGTAATGAGTGACTTTTCGCCTTATGAGTCACGTGGCTGAGATTTTGCCATGCTTGCAGAACTCACCAGATCATTATTTCCATAGACGTGATGCTTCACACTGAAAGGTCATGAAATGCTTTAAAGGCAGGAATTTATGATTGCTCTTTGGTATGTATCATCTGCTTAGTTTGAAAGGATGGGACTTGGATAATTTTTAATGAAGGCTAACAGCTGCATCATAAGAAACACATGCTGGAGAATTATAAATGTGAAAATAATTAATCATAAAGGTGAGGTGAAAGTTGCTCAGTTGTGTCCGACTCCTTGAGACCCCGTGAACTATACAGTCCATGAAATTCTCCAGACCAGAATACTGGAGAGGTAGCCTTTCTCTTCTCCAGGGGATCTCCCCAACCCAGGGATCCAACCCAGGGATCCCACATTGCAGGTGGATTCTTTACCAGCTGAGCTACAAGGGAAGCCCGTGAACTCAAAACATTATTTTAAGTGGAAACTGTAGAGGAGATTCAGTCAATGGGGAATCTGCTGTTATTTGTCTCTGTTAATAACAGCTACAGAAACTGGTATCATTATGTGAAATATTTAATGAAGAATTTGTCCTTCAAAGACAATTTAATACCTGTTATTTGCTTGACACTGAAACACATTTTCTTTCCTTCAAAATAAGACTTTTCTAATTCTGAAGCTATTTTTTAAATGATTTAGAAACTAATTTGTAGGAAGTTTTAAAACACATTTCCCTGCCAATTAGATAACCTTTTTATAATTCTGCACAAAAGCTATTTTTTCTATTATTCCCCAAGAATTAATACTTGTATGTGTCATGTGTGCATGTATCTAAGTCGCTTCAGTTGTTTCTGACTCTGCAACACTGTGGACCGTAGTCTGCCAGGCAAGAATACTGGCGTGGGTTGCCATACCCGCCCCCAAGAGATCTTCCCAACCCAAGAATCGAACATCTCCATCATTAACAGATGGGTTCTTTACCCCTGGCGCTATCTGGGAAACCTGATCTTCTTAATTATCTGGATCAGAATATTACTGTGATAACCTTAAGGGTAAAGATCACATTAATAAAATTATATATTGATTGTTTAGACATGAAATTAAATGATTTTCTGGTGAAATAACTTACAGGACAAGTCCACATGCAAAGCATTTATGTGGATTTACAAAATAAATGCTGTAACCTATTCATTTGTACTTTTATCTCAGTAAAAATGTCACCATTATACATTATACTGGAGATTATATAACCTCTGTATTGATGAAGTCAAAGTTGTACTGCAGTAAGCCCATAAATTCAGTAACTTAATAGAACAATTATTTTTCCCTCTTGGGAATTTTGCTACAGTGACACTCAACTCTCCATGACAGTCTGTCCTCCATGAAATGTCTCAGCATATTGCACCTCCGTATGAAAGCCTACCTCACAATCTTCATGCCAGAGGAAGAAGGTAGCTGGGGACTCTTATCTGTTTTAAGAGAGTCAGCAATTAAATTCTTTCATCCAGAGTGATTTATATCATTTCAATTGACATTTCATTATCAAAGCAGGTCATATAATCATGACTTGAATTTGAACCTAATTTCAGCGGGGGCAGAGGAAATACATTCCTACTGTGTGCTGGAAAGAAAGGAGTGCTGGCTACTGATCTTATCCCTGGTTTATCAGTCTTCTTTTGTATGTGTCTATGTATCTACCTCTATGTCTGTGTATTTATATCCATGTGTGTATATATAAGTGTGTGAGATAGAGGGGTATTCCATATGACCCCAATGAACTAGACACACTTTGCATTGTTAAAATGTTATGACTCATTATTTTTTTACTCCTATTAAAAGAATGGTAAAATAATAGAATAGCACTTTCCTTTACCTCATGCTATACTTTCTTTTCCCTTTCCTTCCTGTCCTTTCTAGGCTCTTTAGCTCCCTTCATGAACAGTTTTATCTGCAAAGTTATTAAGTGGAGCCAAACAATTGAGCATCTGTGCCAGCAGGTGGGCAGGAGAGGGGGTCTGTAGTCATCTAGGGTGGGTTGTCAGAGCCCAACCTGAGTGAGATGGGCATCCCCAGTGAGAAAAGGGTGGCCTGACCTGAAATGTCAGAGATGCTGAGAAGTCTAAAAGGAGGGGCACATGGATTGCACAAGAGAGTAAAAGCAGCGACCCAACACAGGATGCCAGGGCACAAGCAGGATGAAGAGGGAATCTCAGCACTGAGGAAACCAACCCAGTGGGAGGTGTCGGAGCCAAGCAGGGTTGAGGAGGGTTTCAGTAACGTGGAGTGGTTGAATGCAGGGTGTCAGAGTATGAGCAGAGTGATGAAGATGGCCCATGGTAGAGCAGTGAGGATGGCAGTGGGAGATTGGTGAGGGGACTTGGTTGACCAAATAGGTACATGTATTAAACATAGTTGGGTTTCTTATTGCTAAAGAAGGGAGTTTTGAATATGTTAAGAAAGAAAACTAGGGTAAACATTGTTGTATTATATTGGAATTTGAAGTTATCAGTGTGAATTCATGGTGTTCAATTTGTCAACCTAGACATGAAAGTGAAAGTGTAGTCACTCAGTTCTGTCCATCTCTTTGCAACCCCATGGACTATACAGCCCATGGAATTCTCTAGGCCAGAATACTAGAGTGGGTAGCCTTTCCCTTCTCCAGGAGATCTTCCCAACTCAGGGATCAAACCCAGGTCTCCCGCCTTGCAGACGGATTCTTTACCATCTGAGCCACCAGGGAAGCCCAAGAATGCTGGAGTGAGTAGCCTTCTCCAGGGGATCTTCCCAACCCAGAAATTGAACCGGGGTCTCCTACATTGCAGGAGAATTCTTTACCAATAGAGCTATCAGGGAAGTCCTAGACATAGAAATACATAAATGCATAAAATTCAAATATAAGTATGATATTCATATTATAGACATATACATGTGTTAACTCTGTTCACTGAAATGACATAAGAGCAGTGGGACCCTATTAGCAGTCAATGTGTTTAGCACTGAGATCTTGGTGTCTAATACCATTCTCCGATGAAAGGAGCCAGGGCTTCTTGGAGAAATAGCTGATTCTAGGGCTGGAATAGCAAAAGTACAAGATGTGCCTGGAGGATCTTGTGCCAGAAAGAAAAGGAGAGGAAAATATTTCAAAAGGTCACACTATTGTATATATAAAATAGATAACTAATAAGCACCCACCATATAGCATAGAGAACTCTACTCAGTATTCTGTAATAACCTATATGTGAAAAGAATCTGAAAAAAAAGTGGATATACACACATATATACATAACTGAATCACTTTGCTTTATACCAGAAGCTAACACAACATTGTAAACTAACTCTACTCCAATATAAAATCAAAGTGAAATTAAAAAAAGGTCAGGGAAGCTAGCTTGAAGAGTCTCCCACTGGCCACATACAGGAGCAATGTGAATGCAAATTAACAATAATAGCTATTTATATACATTAACTAAGGAAACCATGAATCCATACTTGATATAAATAAATTAATTGGAAGTCTGATGAAGAGCGTTATATTTACAGTCTTAAGTATCCTTCTAATGAAGAAGTTTGACAGACACTATGTTATTTCAGTAATCAAAGTTTACATCATCAGTCATGGGGCAAATACAAAGGATGTGTTCCTGGTGTGGTACAAGGAGAGCATGATGTCATGTCTGTACCATCCCTGTCAAAGATGCATATTGTAGAATCTGAGCATGAGGGAACATCTGACAAATCCTACCTGGAAGATATTCTGCAAAATAACTGGCCCCTAATCTTCAAAAGTGTCTAAGTTATGAAAATTAAGGAAAGATTGAGAAAGATTGAAGGAAACTAGCCAGACATAAGCTCTAAATGCAACAGTTGATTCTGAACCAAGTCCTTTTATTACAAAAAACGTTCTGAGATAATTGGCAAGTTTAAATGGGTCTGAGGATTGGATGGAAATAATGCATCAGAATTAATTGCCTAATCCTGAATATTGCATATGCTTATGTATAGGAAAATGCCCTTGATTGCAGGAAATAATACTGAAGTATTTTGGGTAATGGGGCATCATTTCAATAACTTCTTCCATATGATCGAGGGGAAAAAATTATTGGTAACATTTTAAATATCCCTATAGTTTTGGGGTTAATTCAAAATTAAACATAAAAAATAATAGAATAAAAATAATTTGAATACAATTGCTTTTCATATAATCTTGGAGTAACATTATGTAACCTATTATTTTGTGTATTGGCAGTAAACAAAAATGTCATAAAATTTCTCTTACTGAAATATTGTCATTTGGAAACCAAATCACAAATGGCATAACTGAAGATAGTTAATATAAAAATATTTCTTTTCAACTTGAAAATAAAAGTGTGTGTATGTGTCTTGTTTCAAAAGCCTTGAAGCCTTTTGGTTAAATAAGATTAATAATTTGCTTTTAGATTTGTTTGATACTTTGATGTAAAAATCTTCTTTGTATCATGTGAAAATACAGGATGGGTCCCAAGAGCTACTTTAGAATTATTTCAGGAATTCTAAAAGAATTCAATCCTTTAACACTTAAGTTTGACATGTTTTTGATATAAACAGTAGTATATTGAATTTTTTAAAAAATTAAAAATTGATGTTGTAATTATGACCTTCTCCATTTTTTAATTCATGTTGCAGGTTCTTAACAAACTTGGTTAAAAGGAAAAATGATTTTCAAAGTGTTTTCCACTAAGTATAACAACTTCTGTTCTCATTATAGTCAATTATCTTTAAAAAGCAAGATATAAGAGAATATTTATTCTTGCAGAGTTCAGAGTGACCTGATATTATAACTTCAGCCAAGTGTTAGTGTGTCTTTACACCTTCTTTGTACTTGCAGAAAATAGATGCAAATTGAAATAAAATTATGCCAATTTTTCCTCAAATAATTAGTAGTCCTCAGAAGTTTTACTTTGCAGTATAAAACATTGAGAGGATAAATATTTCTGTTTTACCTTGTTTCATTTTTGCAGTGGAATGATTTTAGTTTTGAAAACCAGGAAGTACTTCTATTTCCTATAGAGGAATTTGAAGAGATCAGGATCTATTTTGAGCGTACATACACACATAACTCTGACTTCTAAGTAAATACTGCCGCTTCCCCATCTTCCTGAAATGACTGAAAGAGCAGTTCTGCTTCCGTCTGTTCCTACATGACCACCACTTCGGTCTGTTCCTACAGTCCTACAGGACTTATACAGACTCTACTGTGGGATATCTTTTGTCCCTTACCACAAGGGGGAAAAAATGGAGGGGGTGGTGGCCGCCCCAATGTCTCTTGAGGTTCTCGCACTTCCAGTTAGATTCCCTGAAATCATGCCATTGCCTGTCACCCACCAGTAATCTGCTGTCAAAGGTATTAGGGCTGCAGTAGCAGGCAAAGTTACAAGTATCTTAAAATTGTAATTCACAGTACAGTGTAACAGCCTCTTCTTACCCTGAGCCTCGTCCACTTTTTTATCCTTATCCTCAGTTACTTCCCTGTGTGAACTCTGCACTCCAGTTGACTGCATCAATATTGCTAATTCCCAGGGTCATACCTGCCTAAGTGCCTCAGCTTTTATTTAGTTTCTCTTCTGCTTAAATTAAATTTTCTCTTCCTTGTCTCCCTTCCCAGAGCTCTGCTTATCGAACTCCTATTTCTTCAAAAGTCATCTCAATGCCTCATCTCAACAACCTTAGTCATTTTTAGTATCCCCCAAACTAATGTAATTTTAAACTTTTGAATCCCAATTATACTAAATACCTCTTTTAACGTAATTGTCATATTCTTTATCATTATATTATTGCATTCACCTAGAATTGTACTCAATTCTTTGCTTATATTATCACCCCTATACTTCTCTCCACTGCGTTGTAAGATCCTTGAGAATAGCAAGAATTATTTCTATTTCTAACCCCTCTAGACTATCCCTTGAAGCATAAGTAACCATTGCATATTGCAGTCAGTTCATAGGTATTCAATTAATGTTTTGAAAAGGTCTTTTTTAAAAAACACTTATTTATTTCTTTGGCTGTGCCAGGGTCTTAGCTGCGGTATACAGGATCTTTAGTTGTGGCATGTGGGACTAGTTCCCTGACCAGGGATCGAACACAGGCCTCCTGCGTTGGAAGCTCACAGTCTTAGCCAGTGGACCACAAGGGAAGTCCCTGAAAAGATTCTTTTTTTTTTCTCTCCAATCTGTCATCTAAATTGTAAGGACTTCAATGCCATACTCAAAAACAACAGCTCTGTTCAATGTCTCCTAACCAACGTCTTTTGGGCTTGATGGTAGGGAGGAAAAGTCATTTTTAGTTTCTGAGAGAAGCTTTGCATATTATAATTGGCATTATAAAATCTTTCCTTTTGGTGAAGTGATAGAAAGCCTAAATAGTCACATTAATATGAAGCATATATTTTTATGTAGAAGAGGATTAAAAAATATACACTTATCACTAATTTTATCACAGGTGACATTTTATAATCTCAGTACTACAGGAATGGGAATATTCCCAGATGTCTGGAATTAAATCTTCCCGTAAATAATAAATAAATTCAGTATCATATCTATCAATTTTTCAACCATAAAAGTATTCCCCGAACAACATGACGGTGCTGCAGTGACTGATTATCCAAGCCATGCTTTCCAAATTGCCACATCGTTATTACAATTAAGACCACACTGGGACTTATCTGTGCAAATACCTTGACATCACACCAAAAATGCTGATGCAGCTTTAATGTGGATTGGGGCAAGAAAATAAATAGTCTTTATGTTTGTAAACTTAACAGTTATTTTGCAGTTCCTGGACGCATTATGCTGATGTTGTAGAAGCTCTTTTCTTATTATTTTTTTCAAAACCAACCAGTCAATTCCAATGTAAAAAATAATGCAGAGTTTTAAAATCACAACTTACATAGCATACATACATTCAAAGTAAAAATGGGGTAAGTAAAAACACATTATTCAATTGAGGAGGGGTAATTTCACTATTAAGTAAGATATAGTTTTAAATGGTTATATAAAATGAACACAGTTTTCTACAGTTAGCATGTGTTTTCCTGAGAAATACCATTGGATAAATCTAGAGCCTCAGGGAAGTGGGTAATAAGAGTGCTCATTTACTTCTCTCCAATCCAATTAGCAGGTTTAGGAGTTGTCCCTATTCAAATACTAAACTTCTTGCTCCCAGGGTTGCTGAGCTGTGTGATGGAAGATAGGATATGAGCTGTGACAGATGTTTTCACCTTCATGAAGCAGGGGACAGTAATGAAACGCTGTTTAATACAGGTTATTCTGATGTTGATCCCATGTTCAGCATTGCATAAGTGCCTGTAAATTGCAGTTAAATTATCACATAAATTGCCTGCTGATTTATATGCTGAATAGAGGGATGTCCTTAGTCACAAATGAAATGATACCTGAAGATCAGCTCAGGGTGTGATTTTGCTTATTACTTTTACCCAGATCTCAAACTTTAGGAGCCATCTTCCATATTAGTGTTAGTTGCTCAGTTGTGTCTGACTCTGTGACCCCATAGACTGTAACCTGCCAGGCTCCTCTGTCCATGGGATTCCCCAGGCAAGAATACTGGAGTGGGTTGCCATTCCCTTCTCCAGGAGATCTTCCCAACCCAGGAATTGAACCCAGGTCTCCTGCCATATTAGGGTCACTAGCTATTGAATCACTTTTCTTAACATTTTTAAACTTTTTAAAACTTGCTTTCCTAATATCTAAAACCCACCTTTTATTATGTTCAGTATTCCTCCATTTACTGTCACAGATATGTGTGATGAACACCCAAGGTCCCACCATTCCATGTGAACAACCAGTTATTTTCTATTCTTAAAATGAAATCCAGAGACTACATAAGTGTGACTAGATCAAATTGTCAATAAAGTAAACAATAAATTTCTCCAAATACTCTGTTTTTAACAGGATAAAGCTTTTTATTTTCAGAGCTGGCATCACAAATAGCATTTCAGTTCAGTTCAGTTCAGTTGCTCAGTCGTGTCCAACTCTTTGCGACCCCATGAATTGCAGCACGCCAGGCCTCCCTGTCCATCACCAACTCCCAGAGTTCACCCAGACTCATGTCCATCGAGTCAGTGATGCCATCCAGCCATCTCATCCTCTGTCATCCCCTTCTCCTCCTGCCCCCAATCCCTCCCAGCATCAGAGTCTTTTCCAATGAGTCAACTCTTCACATGAGGTGGCCAAAGTACTGGAGTTTCAGCTTTAGCATCATTCCTTCCAAAGAAATCCCAGGGCTGATTTCCTTCAGAATGGATTGGTTGGATCTCCTTGCAGTCCAAGGGACTCTCAAGAGTCTTCTCCAACACCACAGTTCAAAAGCATCAATTCTTCGGCGCTCAGCCTTCTTCACAGTCCAACTCTCACATCCATACATGACCACAGGAAAAACCATAGCCTTGACTAGACAAACCTTTGTTGGCCAAGTAATGTCTCTGGTTTTGAATATGCTATCTAGGTTGGTTATAACTTTCCTTCTAAGGAGTAAGCGCCTTTTAATTTCATGGCTGCAGTCACCATCTGCAGTGATTTTGGAGCCCAGAAAAATAAAGTCTGACACTGTTTCCACTGTTTCCCCATCTATAGCATTTAGGTAAAAACAAAAAACACCGGACTCCATAAATTCCTAACTGCTCCTGTGACTGCATCATTTAGCTGTTTAGACTCATCCGCTTCATAATTTTTAACTTGTTCAGCAGCTGTGGGTATAAAATGAGATCCCACCTATAAAGTACTTATAATGGGGCCAGCATGTTAAAAAAGAGTTCCATATTGACAACTCCACACCACATTCTATTGATTAAAGGACACATGTGTTTAATCCTTTATCATCTCTGTAATTACTGCATCTTATATTAGGTTCATTTTAAAATCACTGTGACCAAGCAGCAGTTATAATATAGTTGTCATTGCTAGTACTTGGGAATTTCATTGTTATTCCTGAGAGCAATAGCAACCCCATAATATTTCTACCAAAAACAAAGAAATAAAAATAGGTAAGGGCCATTTGAGGAAGGAAAATAAACCCTCCCTTGGTTGCTAGCTTAAATCTTTCATTGACAAACATCTTCTGGTACAATTAAAAATGGAGCCACATTAGAACTTAGAAATAGATACCAGTATCCTGGGGGAAAAAAAAACCGTGGAGACAACAGGGAACACTCTTTAAGAAATCCTGGATAACCAATGCATGTGATGCCACAGAGATGATATATGTTGGAGAACACAAACTTTGATGAGTGTCAACTAATAAGCTACTTGAAAGATTTGGATTCTGAATGTAAAGAAGTTTTAGGAATACCTTCCCTTTTAATGTATGTAAAAGTGGTACATTTTTTAAAAAGTATCTAAATAAGTCATACAAAGCTATTTGGGTGAGCATACAGTAAAAATTAGAGTTGATAAAAAAAAGTGTTGTAGTTTAATTTGATGCCATTTTACTCTCTCTGGGACACATAAAATGATGGTCTATCTCACAGTCATTCACACATTTTAGGTTTGAAGAAATATGGTGTATTATCATTAATACATGTATAATGTATTCTTCAGTGATGCCATGGAGGGTCAGAAAGCTTCTATTGATTTTAAATCACCCTAAATCCTAATTCACTGAAATAAGCAGCACTTTGAAACCTATAATTAAGACTTTCAATTTGATGGATATCATTTGTGAACATACTGGGTTTTCCCCATCTGTAGATTCTCAGTGTCCATTTTTCCTCTAGTTAGGAATTACATAAGCTTTGTTTGTTCCTCATTTTCATCTTCTCTAGAGAATAATGGCCTGTCTTTGAGGTCCTCCTGAGTCCCCCAAACCGAATATCAAATATACCACAAAGTTTAAGTTTTAAGCCAGACAATGCCATTCATGTGATTTGCCTTCCTAGCAGTGTATGGCCACATGTGCTAGTAAGTGGCCGGTATCATTCTTATTGTTAATTCCAAGGAGCAGAGGATGATAAGGTTTCTGTTGGCACCATATCTAACCTGCTGATACTGTCTGTTTTTGTAGGTGGAGTTCAGTGCCCAAACACCAGTGCTCTGCAAGAGGTACGCAGCTGTAACGAGCATCCCTGTACTGTGTACCACTGGCAGACTGGACCCTGGGGCCAGTGTATCGAGGACACTTCAGTTTCGTCCTTCAACACAACTACAGCTTGGAACGGGGAGGCCTCTTGCTCCGTTGGCATGCAGACAAGAAAAGTCATCTGCGTGCGGGTCAATGTTGGCCAAGTGGGACCCAAAAAGTAAGGACTTGAAAACGACAATAGTTAACTCCTGTGGCCAACCATGTCGGGATGGGCCCAGGCTTCACTTGCTTCGTGAAATGGAATGTTTGATGCTCATCATACCTGACCTCAAGAGTAAGACTTCTCTGTTTTGAAGGCAGCCACTGATAAAGTTATAACAGCTGGTACCTGGGATCCATAAATTCTGTAGAAATCTCTCCATGTGGTACCTACTTTCAGTGTTAATAGTAGCACTTTCTGCTTTTGTTGAGCTAGTAAGGCAGTGAAAGAAGTGCTCACTCTAGGCCTGGCTGATCAATAGGGACAGTATCCAAAGTCCTAGCAGTGGGGGTCATCAATGACCTCCTGTGTACCCGTAGGCTGTGGAGGCTGCCCATCTAGTTGAATTGGGCAATAGCCTTCTATGATCTGCCTTTCATTTCCCTTAGAAGGCACTATATCAAAAATACTGAGGCCAAACGTACTACATCTTTTAATGGTTAAATGAATAAACCATTTACTCCCAAGAGAGAGCCTTAGGATAGGATGAGAGTTAGAATAAGCAGAAAAAGCACCAGTGTCTCACTGTAGTTAACAAGTAGTGTGATAACACAGCAAACGGTTTGCTAGAGAACCCAAGAGTTGACATATTGTATGTGCCTTGTGAGAAACAAAAAAAAACCATATCAGTATAAATTGGGCTAATCATTTCTTGGAGAAAATTAATAAATCAGTTATAAAAATATATGCAAAGAGGAAAAAAACTCTTATCATTTGTGATTTAGACAGCATCCATCTTTTAAAGTTCGTATCACCTTAGCCGTGTGAAACAAGAAAAGTAAAACCCATCAGTTTTTCACTGGTATAAGCCATTTTTCACGGGTATCAAAATTTCTGAAAACTTGGTCAAGTACTTAGGTTTCGTGTGTGGTCTTAAACATACTACTTAACAGATTCTGGCTTCAGTTTTCAAAAATATTTGCAGAAATTTAATGAAAACAAAAAGTAGTAATGTAAGCACTCAATAAATCTTAAAATTATTTTCTCTTGGAAAATTTGAGATACTTCTTAGTGTTTCAGAGAAATGATAATAATGTAACTGATATATGACAAACTCCAGGGGATAAATAAAAATCTCATGATGACTTGTTTCTTTCTAATGGCCAGGGTTCTGGACTTTAGCAATATTTTGCCCCATCATTTAGTTAGAAATTAAGAAACATGCAAAACCGATGGGTTTTACTTTTCATGTTTCACATGGCTAAGATGATATGAACTTTGAAAGATGGGTGCTGTCTAAATCAGCAATGATAGAGATTTCTTCCTCATTGCATGTATTTTTATAACTGATTTATTAATTTTCTCCAACAAATGATTAGCCCAGTTATGCTGATATGGTTTTTTTTGTTTCTCACAAGGCACATACAATATGTCAACTCTGGGTTTTCTAGCAAACAAGTATGTAGCTAGAAAATATATGCCAAAAGATTTAAGTAAATTGAGAAACTATTCCATATGCTTCATAGGTAGCCCCAAACCAATATTTCAGTAAAAATGATGCTAAATTTGTGATGAATGTAACAAAGGATATTAATGTGCAGTATATTAAAAGTCAATAGCAGTAACAGCAGAAGCGGAAGTCCCAAGTGCTGGGGGATTGTGGGACTTGCTGGGACAAGCAAAGAGGCAGAAATATTTGCTGCAGGGGGTTATCACCTTGACCAACTTGTCATGGTTCAGATTGGAGGGTTATTGTTCTGAGCTTCTATGGGTAAGCTCACTCTGTTCCTCTTGCAGTTTCATTTACCCTTTAGATGTTACTGTTATATTTTCCTCCCTTATGCAAACTATGAGAGTTTTTTCCTCAGCAGTGGATGTACATACACGCAAGCCTATGTGCGGTAAAGCTTGGTGGATTAATGTCATTAAATCATTCAATAGAAAGGATATCCTGAAGCCCCATGTCAGAGCACCACAATAATCCATTAAAAATGTGCTTTACCCTTGCTGCCTTTATTCAATGACCTGGATACAAGTATAGATTTGTTAAATCAAATGAGTTTCCTTTACCCTTAAAGTTCTAAAAAATAAAGCAAATACTGTGAATTCAAAAGAAAATATTACTACCCTTATGCCTAAATATGCTAGGTAAAATTCAGTGACTGCTTTTCGGTACTAGGCATTTGAAACAAAAATGCAAATAGAAACCTTGTTTTAAAGTCCTCTTAATAAAACAGATTACTGTGCAATGGTAAAATCAATGTTATTGATCTTATCTATCCTCCGAGTAACAAACTTCAACTCCTATCACATCTGTTTAATTTGACCTTGAATAAGATTTGGGGGAAAATCAATTCCTTGATTTAAACCACAAACACTAAATACAAACAGTACAAAGGAGAAAAGAAGCATGTTGACTGAACCAATTGCCTCACCAAAGGAAGCCTGAATTCATTTCATTGGCTGTGGTCTAGGCTGTATAATTTATATCGGTCTGTTCATTTAACAGTTTTGTTGTTGGTAATTTTGTTCTCCGCGGCTAATCAAATATCTTGCTGAGGAAATTTCTAAACTAAAATAGAATTTTTGAGGTTGTCAGTGATAGCATTGTAAATTCCATTGATTTATTCAGAGCTAAAATTTGAAAAGCATGTAATTGAGTAATGCTCTCCCATTGTTAAAGTTCTAAAATTGCCTCATTGAGAAGGAATGCTTCCAATAATACTTACTAATAGTTTCAACAAGAATTAACAGGATGATTATATGTGAGGTTTTCCATATAATGTTTCCTGGTTAAGAATGTAGGTTAATTTATAATTCTAGTTATAATCTCAGTTGTAACAAAACATTAACTTCTAATGATTCTTATCTAAGAATGACTTATCAAAGAATGACTTTGAGTAGGCATAGCAGTTAGGAAAATCCAAGCGTATATTCAACATAAACCAGAGAGGATATTTCATTTTGAAATGTTAAATCCAATGTATTTTTTAAAATCCACTTTCAAATAAAGGCTGGTGTTACTGAGTGAGCAAAAAAAAAAAAACATGTATCTGTATAGTTGAATAGAATGTAATACTTATGGATGAGATAGGACACATAAATAAAAACTTATAGATATATCAAAAATGAAGTGTCAGCAGAGTGCTATATAGAAATTATGGGAAGGAGATTAATGATGTTGATTTATTCACTCATAGTTCAGTTCTGAAAACCTGATTAACTTACTTGTTGAAAGACAATTTATCTTGACGTACAAGAAATTTGACTTCTCCTATGGGGAGTATTTTTAAATCCCATTTTTCACTAATTTGCCAAGTTATTCCAGCAACAGTTATACTGGTTGATTCACTTCTTCACTGCCTCTTAACTTACTTGTCAGAGATGATATGATATCACCTCAAAAGAAAATTTTTTAGGAATCAGAACATTACTTTTAGTTACATGAATTATGTTATTATGTTTTGTTGTCCTCGTGTGCATGCATCTGCTAGTATTGATAACATTTGATTGCTAATGATAGTAGAATCAGATTGTGAAGATTCATAAAAGAATTGGGAATCAGATTGTGAAGATTCATAAGAGAATTGGGAAATTTAAAAATCATGTAATAAGTACACAATAAACAAACTAGTTTATTTAAAACTCATACCTCAGCTTCCTAAAATTTTTCTAGGAAGTGAAAACCTTATAAAGTATAAGGCATTTCAGTGTTTTGTCGTCATTTTTCTCTCGTGTCCCTAATAATATATTTTATATTTTGGTGTTTTAAGATAGTATAATTAAGCTAATTTTACTATAATTTATGTCAAGAACACAGTGTTTTGTTTTTCTTTAAATTACTTATTGATTCTTTTTATTTATATTCATTCACTCTTTTTGTAACAATATTATAATTTATAAAAATACCTAAAATATTTAAAATCCAGTAGATTAAAACTTGGAAGAAAATGGAAGAAAAAATAAGAATACAGTGAATGAAACCAGGAACAGAACAAAAATTGTTTATCTTAATTAGCTGTATACTTTGTTTTATTCCTTATTTTTATGGCACTCATAGCTGTAAATATAATATTGGTTTTTGAGCATGTACTATGTATAGAATATGCCATTATAAATTTACTTTTTGCTAAACATATTTTATAAAAATAAAGTACAGAGTAGCCTGGAAAATTATGATTGACAATAAGCCTATTTAGTTATATAAAGGTGTAGAATTGGTTCCTTAAATTGGTAATTTGAACTTTCATAAATTTCTTATAAGGCATGTTAGAAAGTGCAGTTTTATTAATAGATTGTTATAAATGGATAAAGAACAATTATTGTATTTTCTCTTACATAGCACAATTACTATAATTAAATTTTCACTTCCTGCCTTGAGAAGCTTTATTGAGGTTCAGTTCAGAAGAATTATTTTAGTTGTATAGTTCTTGTCAAAAAGTAGAAAGAATCCTGGAGGTAGAATACTACAGATGGATGCCTGTTTAGCAATTTTAGAAGTAAAAATTCTAAAGATATAAATTACCTGGTTCTGGGTTAGTACAGAGGCCTAGTAATCTCCATTTGCTCTTCCTAGGTGTCCTGAAAGCCTTCGACCTGAAACAGTGCGACCCTGTCTGCTTCCTTGTAGGAAGGACTGTATGGTGACACCATATAGCGACTGGACATCTTGCCCTTCCTCATGTAAAGAAGGTATGCCCTGAAGAGTTCTGAAGGCAGTTCACCCAGGAACCCTCTCTCTAGACCTCCAAGTTCCTCTGGCTGAGCAATGTTTTGATTCTTACATGGGGCTGACTCTGTGATCCTGGACTGGGACAAATGCCATGAAATTTGGATTTCCTTCTAGAAGATAATACAGGTTTTAGAGTACCAAATGAATAAGTCAAATGAGTTTTATGCCAAAATGGACTTAAATAACTGTGTGATATAGATCTAAGTGAAAATATTCTAGATTTTATTATATTCATAATGTTTCCTTTAGCATTGATTCTACAAGAATGTGTAGTGGCCTTGTGTATTTCAAAAAGAATACAAAATGATCTTCTGAGTACTCATGGTTTTCAGCCTACTTAGTTGCAAGAAATAGCCATGGGACCAGATTCACTACAGATTCAATTATGTGACCCAAAGGAGGAATAAAGGAAAGAGGGAAATGATCAAAGTGTACCTCTGCCAACACTTAACATGCCATGAGGCATTTATAAGATAAGGATTTGTTCCCAGTTTGGTTTGGTTTTTTCTTGGCATAATTGTCCTGCAGTTTGTGGGTCATCTGCTTGGCAGCTCTAGAGTGGGGCTAATGGTAACCTCCTCCAAGAGGGCTTATGCCACATGCACAAGGTCCTTTCTCAATGCCGCTAAGAAAGATGTCCTCATCCTCTAGGTGACTGTACAGAAAGTGAGCATGTTTTCTCTCAGTGTCACAAATGACATTGTCTCCTACTTTCTATTTTACTCTTCTGACAAATAGAGGTAGTTTATCTTAAGTTTCTTTTATGCTTCCACTTATGCTTCTTGACTCACTATAGGGATTAATGTAAGAATCAACTTCTGGTTTAACAACTGCTTTAAATTACCAGAATATATTTTTTTAATCCTGAAGATATTACATAAGATTATAAACTTCATAATTGATTGTTTTAGCTGTGTGGTTATTTTATATAATTAAATATATAATTTAATTTATATATATATTAAATATATATATATTTAATATATATATATTATATAATTAGATTATATAATTTTATATAATTTATATAATTATATATATATTATATAATTTATATGGGTTCCTTTTTATGCTTTTTCTATTCTAAATACCATTGATATATAAAATAAATCACAAAGTGACCAAGAATAGAAATTTTTTCTGTTATTTCATTTTTTAACATCTTATTTATCTATTTATTTTTGGCTGTGCCCAGTCTTCATTGCTGGACTTTCTGTAGTTGCTGCAAACAAGGGCTCCTTTTCTTTCCATGCTGGGACTTCTCACTGAGATGTCTTCTCTTCTTGTGGAGCACAGGTTTCAATAGTTGTGACATTCAGGCTCAGTTGCTCTATGGCATGTGGGATCTTCCTGAACCAGGGATCAAACTCATGTCCAATGCTTTGGCAAGCAGATTCTTTTTTTTTTTTTTAATTGGAGGATAATCAGTTTACAATATTGTCTTGATTTCTGCCATACATCAACATGTATCAACCATAGATATACATCTATCCCCTCCCTCCTGAACCTCCCTCCCACCTCCCACCCCATTCCACCCCCTTAGGTTGTCACAGAGCACCAGTTTGAGCTCCCTGTGTCATACAGCAAATTCCCGCTGGCTACCTCTTTTACATATGGTAATGTATATGTTTCCATGCTACTCTCTCAATTCCTCTAAATTCTTAACCACTGGATCAAAAGTCTTTTAAGGCATTTTAAAAGCTTTGGGACAAAAAGAGTTAGCATTAACTCTTCAAAAATGTTAATGACTGTAATCTTATTGATATAGCAATGTCTCTGTCATTTTTATCCAGATTTTCTTCTTTTATCCCCTTACTTTCTTTTTTTTTTTTTTTTATTTTTGATTGAAGGATATTTGCTTACATTATTGCATTGGTTTCTACCAAACATCAACATGAATCAGCCATAGGTTTACCCATGTCCCTTCCCACTTAAACATCCCTCCCAGCTCCCTCTCCATCCCACCCCCTAGGTTGTTTCCCCCTGAGTCATACGGCAAATTCCCATTGGCTATCTATTTTACATATGGTAATGTCCGTTTCCATGTTACTCTCTCCATACCTCTCACCCTCTTCTCCCTGCCCAACCTTGTCCTTAAGTCTGTTCTCAGTGTCTGTGTCTCAACTGCTGCTTTTGAAATAGGTTCATCAGTCCCAACTTTCTAGATCCATATATATGCATTAGTATATGATAATTGTTGTTTTGACTTACTTCACTCTGTGTAATAGGTTCTGTGTTCATCCACCTCATTAGAATTGACTCTGTCTCCTTACTTTCTTAAAAACTAAATAGCATGTGATATCTTTTAGTTTGGTCACAATCAGCAATAGAGTTGTAGTTTCTCATAGATTGATGTTTCTGTGATAATTGTTGGTTATTCATCATTACCATGAAAAAGGTTGTTTATTATATGAAATTTATGTGCTTGAACATTTTATTCTGGATATTTTTATACTTAATATTTTATATTGATGTAAGCCATTTACTAATAATTCCAAAACATGCAGTTACATTTGTAGTACCACGATTAATAACTTCACAGAACTTTAACATTTGTAAAGTAAAATGTTTGAAAGTAGAAAAAAACTTTGCCTCTTCTTTATATTGGACATTTTTTCATTTTGCGTAAAATATTTTGAAATAACAGTTCTCTTGGTCTTAAGTATTTGAAAGAAATAAAGTAGGGACTTCCCTAATAAATATTTCTTTTTTTAAGGAAATAAAGTAGGGTCAAATGCTTAAGACTGTGTTTCCACTGCAGAGGGTGTAGGTTCAGTCGCTGGTCAGGGAACTAAGAGCCTACATGCTACATGGTGTGGCTAAAAAAAAAAGAAGCCTGGTGTGATTATATTTTAAAAAATTTTAAGAAATAAACCAGAAATATTCCATTAAATTCATTCTAGAATAGCCCTCCTAAAAATAAGGAATCAGGTAAATATCTCTCATTTCATTATATCTTCATTTGAAACTAATTTGGGATATTGAAATGTGTCCAAGAATTAGGTAATAGTTTAGTAGCCTATGAATTTGTTATTTTATTATGCATTATCTGTGTCTGGAAAAGGAAGAAAATAGATATAACTTATTAAAAACCTATAATTGGAAATTAAATAACATGATTTTTAATTTGATCTCTGCTGATGCTTTTTATAGCACTAAAGCTGCTTTACTCTTCTCTGACCATTTATAAAATATAAAAAATTTTATATGACAAACTGTAATTAAACTTATATAAGGCACTTAAAAATTTTACAGATGAGGGAACAAATTGTAAATGCTCTGCATGTATTAATTAAATTAATACTTATCTGTAATATATGTATAAATACATATTGCATTTCTAATTTATTGATTACTGTATTTAACTAACACTTTGATGGCCCTACAGAGAAGAGCTTCAAAGAAGCTTTTGATCTCATTTAAAATACAGAACTATTCTACATAGAGCAGATAATGTAAGACTTAGATGACCCAGTAACAAGATTTAGTGGTAAAGCAGAAAGAGCTCTAGGGAAGAAACAGGAAAAATCCATTGTGGGAGCAAATATCAGGGGAAATCTTGCTGAAAAGAAGGGAGAAGAGACTTTTTTGAAAGAGAGAATGCATAAAAGAACCCCAGGTGATTAAAAGCATCAGGAAAAGTCTTAGTGACCATGAAAAAGATGGACTGTTCAAAAGAAAGAGGGATCCAGCTCATTGGACCTTGGAATGTCTGGGGGAAAGTCAGAATGTGTAGTTGGAAAATTGAGGCCAGTTGTAGAAGATTGAATTAGACTTAGGTGGCGCTAGTGGTAGAGAACCTTCCTGCCAATGCAGGAGAGGTAAGAGATGCCAGTTCCATCCTTGGGTCGGGAAGATCCCCTGGAGAAGGAAATCACAACCCACTCCAGTATGCTTGCCTGGGAAACCCAATGGACAGAGAAGCCTGGTGGGCTAGAGTCTATAGGGTTGCAAAGAGTTAGACATGACTGAAGCACCTGAGCCTGCATGCATAGCAGGACACAATTTCTAGTTTTTGATTGAACATAAAAATGAGTAGTGAGTTTCATGATGTTTGTGTATACGTGTGTGTGTGTATGTATATATACACACACATATGTATGCATCAGTAAACAGGGAAACCAATTTTTCTGATATCAGGAAGCTTATTTTCTGGTAGTATGAGACAGAAAAGACATTTAATGATTCTAATGTCTTGATTTCTTGTGAAGGATCAAGTGAAGGATTCAGGTTAGGTAAGAGAAAAGATGTGAGATCATTTTGGAGAACGCAAAAGTGGCCAAGTAACATATAATAGAACTTGTAATAGGCAATATGGAATAGCCATGTAGTCGTGCATTTTAAAAGGAGTTGCTCAACACAGTTGCCACTGTTTATTCAACCATGTTCAGCTGCCTGAATGAAGGAAAGGTGTAGGAAAATAATTAGCATCGATTAAGGTCAGGGTTGGAGAAGGAAATGGCAACCCACTCCAGTGTTCTTGCCTGGAGAATCCCAGGGACGGGGGAGCCTGGTGGGCTGCCGTCTATGGGGTCGCACAGAGTCAGACACGACTGAAGCGACTTAGCAGCAGCAGCAGCAAGGTCAGGGCTCTTCTAGAAGAGCACAAGAAAGAGAGAGTGGAACAGAAAGTCAAGAGTGTTTTCAGTGGAGTACTTTTAATAATAATGGAGTATGGAATCTAAGGTAGGTTGGGATGGAAGTGGGTCATGAAGGGGATGATATAGAGAAAAAAGTGTTTGGGAGAGTGGATTGGCAACCTTTAGAAGTGTAAAGCATTTTAGTGAAATTAACTTTTACCTTTAGTATAGTAGGTAAAGTGAAAGGTTAGGTGGAATGACCAGAAATTAAGGTGTTTAAAGATGAGAATGTACAAATATTGATGAAGATATCATCAAGGGATGACAGAAGAGCTAATAATTGATGCAAGATGCACAAAAAAAGTCACTGGAGCTGAGGAGGTACAGCAATTCAGAGCCTCCAGTGCCTTGAATAGAATAACTGTGTGGATGCCCAAACCAACAGAGTGGTGGCAGGGGTAGGAAGAGAAAGGATTACAGTGAGGGATATTCTAAAACCATTACGTAATGAAATGTTAGTTGATGACTGCCACAGAGTAGATAGATGATGGTAAAATTAATGACAGGAGCTTCAGAGGAGTTAGATGTTATTGAGTTAGTTAGTATCATCCACTTAATGAACCTGAATTTGACCAAACTCCAGGAGACGGGGTTAAACAAAGGAGCGTGGTGTGCTATACAGTCCACAGGATCGCAAAGAGTTGAACATGACTTAGCGACTGAACTACAACAGCATTAAAGCGACGAGAAAAGACTGGGAAATGGCTAGGTAGAAACTGCCTCCACTGGCAAAGAATGCGAAGGGAAATTTCTAAGAAAAGATCGAAGCTGATGGACAACGTGCTCCTTTGGTTGTTGTTGTTCATTAGCTCAGATCAGATCAGTCGCTCAGTCGTGTCCGACTCTTTGCAACCCCATGAATCGCAGCACGCCAGGCCTCCCTGTCCAACACCAACTCCCGGAGTTTCCTCAGACTCAGGTCCATCGAGTCAGTGATGCCATCCAGCCATCTCATCCTCTGTCATCCCCTTCTCCTCCTGCCCCCAATCCCTCCCAGCATCAGAGTCTTTTCCAATAAGTCAACTCTTCACATGACAAAGCCAAAGTACTGGAGTTTCAGCTTTAGCATCATTCCTTCCAAAGAAATCCCAGGGCTGATCTCCTTCAGAATGGACTGGTTGGATCTCCTTGCAGTCCAAGGGACTCTCAAGAGTCTTCTCCAACACCGCAGTTCAAAAGCATCAATTCTTCGGCGCTCAGCCTTCTTCACAGTCCAACTCTCACATCCATACATGACCACAGGAAAAACCATAGCCTTGACTAGACGAACCTTTGTTGGCAAAGTAATGTCTCTGCTTTTGAATATGCTATCTAGGTTGGTCGTAACTTTCCTTCCAAGGAGTAAGCATCTTTTAATTTCATGGCTGCAGTCACCATCTGCAGTGATTTTGTAACCCAAGAAAATAAATTTTGTTACTGTTTCCATTGTTTTCCCATCTATTTGCCATGAAGTGATGGGACTGGATGCCATGATCTTCATTTTTCTGAATGTTGAGTTTTAAGCCAGCCTTTTCACTTTCCTCTTTGACCCTCATCAAGAGGCTCTTTAGTTCCTCTTCACTTTTTGCTATTAGGGTGGTGTCATCCACATATCTGAGGTTGTTGATATTTCTCCCAGAAATCTTGATTCCAGCTTGTGCCTCATCCAGTCTGGCATTTTGCATTACATCCTCTGCATATAAGTTAAATAAGCAGGTGACAGTATACAGCCTTGACATACTCCTGTCCCGATTTGAAACCTGTCTGTTGTTCCATGTCCTGTTCTCACCTTTGGGTACAATGGTGGAAAGATTAGAAGATAGAAAAGACTGACAAATTGAATTAAGTTGTGCACAGCATGTATGCTGTGATCCAGGTGATGATGCAGGGGGAATCGGAACTGCTAGTTTATCAGGGCGAACGTCAGGTATGTGAGATGTTTATTTGGGATGGTGTCTCAGCAGAAGGTATTAACTGCTGTAAATTAAAATGCATGGAGCCACTAGGATACTGGTCTCCTCTGGAGCTCCTAGGTGGTAGTGGCCAAGGAGTGCAAGAATGCCAGTTCAGGAATCTGCTATCCTGTGAGCAAGAGGTTCCGAGAGGTGGGGCTATGTTTGGCCAAGCTCAGACCATCTCCCCACCAGCAGGTGAGCTCTGCCTCTTCTGTTTGGCAGCTCTCTGTTGAGTCTCCAAGAACAAAAGCCTTTCAGAAATCTAAACCTAGACACTCAGACTTAAAAAGAGTAACTATAATTGTGTATTGAGGGAAAAAACGAAAGACCAGGGGGTGGCAGAGGAGGTTGCTATTGAACAACAGTGCCAAGATGCTTCGTGTGCTAGGAGAAGCCTTTTCTGTTTTGCCTGTAGACTGCTGTAACTGAGAATAAAGATACAATGGTTTTATAGAAAACTTGTCTTTTGTTGCAGGGAAAATAAAGCAATGACATGTCGTTAGCTTTTCATTATTTGATATGAAATAGGAATGAGGCAAGCTCCATTGAAATTACTCTGACTTCCACACACAATTTAAAAATGTTTAAAAAGTTGAATGTTCAAGGATAGATAATAGCAAAAGAAAAGTAATTCAGGAATGGGGTTGTTCTTTGAAATATAATTCTATAGGTAAAATTTACATTTTATAAGAGTCTTGAACTTATGAAAATGAGGTGCTATCCTCCTTTTTAAATCACTTTAGATAGGTAACATTATATTATAGTATTGTAGAAAGAAAGATCAGAGTAGCTCAGGGTTCCAGAAAGAACAGAGTAATTTGAAATTACTTCTCTCATGGTGTATGTGTATGTGTGGGTGTGTGTTAGTCACTCAGTAGTATCTGATTCTTTGTGACCCCATGGACTGTAGCCTCTGTCCATGGAATTCTTCTGGCAAGAACACTAGAATGGGTTCCTTTCTCTGGGGGATCTTCCCAATCCAGAGATCGAACCCAAGTCTTCCACATTGCAGGCAGATTCTTTACCACCTAAGCCACCAAGGAAGCCCTTCTCTAGTGATAACGTCTTGAAATATCAATCCTGATAAACATCAGTATTGAGTAGAGAGTAGTTTAATCCTCAAACCAGTGTACTAGTTAACTTTTCCAAATTATCTTTAAGAGCTTTATTAAAGATGGAAAACATTTATGCATATATTTGTAACTCATCTTAAAAAATCAATACTTTTGATCAAATAATACACCTGACTGCTCACAATCTGTTTGCTTCTTTTTTTTTTTTTTCTTACTACATTTATTGACTTGAGGGCTGGTAGGGATATTGCAGAGACACCTTTTCTACTTTGATGCTCTCAAGCTGTACTCTTCTAGAATTACCCCCGATGGGCTCAAAACTGCTTTTACATTTTACTTTTTGCATGAAATGTTTCCCTTTCAATTTCTTATCACTATGCTGCCCCACCTGTCATCTACCTCACTTCCAGCTTAACCCATCTTAATTTTGCCTGCCCTTTAAATCCTTCTATCAAGAAACTTCTCCAGTGAAATTTACCTTGAATGTCTTAAGATAACTGAAAAGTGTGTAACTGAGTGAGAGATTATATATCCTCTGAGTCTCTGTGGCCATTACCACATAAATATGTTATCCCTTTTTTCTGTACCTATCCTAGGTAGGTATTTTCAAGTATAAACACTACAGGAATATTCCTTTATTTTTCCCCTGCTCATTATTTCCAATGAAACTGATACCTTTTTTTTAAATTAAAACTAAAGAACAGACTTTGTACCCATCTGAATAATTCTATAAGAAAATGGATAAAAAACAACAGAAGATGTTAGTTATAATCCAGTTGAGAAGTGAAATTAATGTGTTTGCTCATTCAGCAAATATTTATTAAGACTTTACTCTGTGTGACCATTGCTCTCAGTGCTGAAATACAAAGATAAATGGAAACTGCGTTATATATCCCCACCACATGCAATAAGTGGTATAAATACATACATATGAACTTTTCAAGTTCCACATTTACAAACTCAAGTTACTGGTGAGGAAGCTTCCATTTTTATTTATTAAATTTTTTTAAACATGTGCTATAGCTCTCCCATTGCACTCTGATCTGAGGGCTGTATAACTGGCCTGAGCTCTACGGTGCTGTTTTGTTGCATGTATGAGTAATTCATTAACTGAGAGCTGAGAAGAAATGAACCTCCTAGTTCATAGGAATGTGGATGTCATGACACTTTCTGTGTAACTCCATTAAACTTCCTCTCTAGGTGTTATGGCTTTGGAATGTTCCATTTTAATCGGATCACAATCTCTTAACCTTAACTTGCACAAGGTTAAGGTATTTGAACTTTTTATAAGAATAAATGGATTCCCATTGTGGAATCAATCATGGAAGTGAAAAAGAGTTATCATTGTCTTATGTGTATCTAGTACAAGCTTGTGGAGATGGTGATAAGGCACTTTCAGAGTTTTATATTAGGAGGCTTTTTGCTTTCAAAACAGTAAACAAAGTAGAATTGAAATACTAACATTTGATTGCTGCTTCCTATCTGAACACCCTGGGTATGTACCAGGTGATATCTGGGGAATCTATATGGTACCACTGATGCTAACCTCATTCTCCCCTCCAGTCTCCAGATCCCTTGACCTAAATTCTGTGTCTGTTTTTTATCAGTCAGTTAAAAAAAGTTACTGACTCAAGAATTTCAACCACCTGGGAAACAAAGACCCCTCTGCTCTTTCCCTCTTTTTCCCTGTTAAAAAACAAACACATGTCTTCCTGCTTCCCTCAAGGCTAAACAAATGATATGAATGCTCATTTAGTCTTTTAAAAAGATTAAAGACACATCATAAATATAAAACATAAGGAAAGTAATAGATAATACTGTGAAAAAAAAAAGCATGGAGTCAGGTAGTAAATAGGGTAGAGGGAAGGGAGAGGAGAATTTATAATGTAAAATCAAAGTTAAGGTAAGCTTCTGTACTTGAGAAAATTAACTCTGAGATTCTGGTGAATAAAGCAAGAAATTGAAGCACAGTGGGTTCTTAACAGATTTTGAAGGGAAACAATATTTTTCCTAGCTCTAAATTATTAGAAGAATTTATCACCTGGGTCTAAAAATAGCAGTCAGTGAACAATATAATAAATGAAGATAGCATTGCCAATTTTATTAAGAGTCCTACTGGCACTCCTTAGATCTTTCTTAGATAAATTATACTTAATATGTAAAAGTTGCAGTTAGCATTCAGACTATGATTGCTACAATTTTTAAAAGCCTATGATAATATTTTCAAATGCGTTAATACTCTGCTACCCACTACCTCCCTACGTCATTAGTTCCCTACGTCATTACCTATAGTGTTCCAGCTGTTCACTAAAATAGTTAAAACAGTCATTAATAGTACAAGTTTCCCCCACTATAGGAAAAATTCTAAAAAGCTACATGCAAACCCTAGAATCTTAAATTGGGACATACAGGGTCAATTATTCCAAAAGATGTCAAATTCAGCTGTTTATCACCATTTCCCAGCAAGCTTTGTCAAAATCAGATTCCCACATCCACAGTTTCGCACATCCAGATCCCCAAAATTCTCATGTATTAGTTCTAGGTACATGCCGAGAAATCTGTTTTTTGTTTTTTTGTTTGTTTTTTCAAAGAAATTCTCCTGCATTATCAGACATTAGGATTCCCTAATCTGACCCATTATCCTATCTAATACAGTTCAGTTCAGTTCAGTTCAGTCGCTTGGTCGTATCTGACTCTTTGCGACCCCATGAATCACAGCATGCCAGGCCTCCCTCTCCATCACCAACTCCCGGAGTTCACCCAGACTCACATCCAGCGAGTCAGTGATGCCATCCAGCCATCTCATCCTCTGTTGTCCCTTCTAATACAGGCATCTCCAATTCACATTTCTGGAAATCAGTGGCCAGACCATGTTGAGGGGTAACCCTGACTCCATGTAAAATGATGTTCCATTTATTGAAAACTTCTAATCATAAAATCATATTTTTCTACAAACAATGACTTTAAGGATATTTCATTTCATTTCTGGAGAAGAAAATGGCAACCCACTCCAGTATTCTTGCCTGGAAAATCCCATGGACGGAGGAGCCTGGTAGGCTACAGTCCCTGGGGTCTTGAAGAGTCAGACATGACTGAGCAACTTCGCTTTCACTTTTCACTTTTCACTTTCATTTGTTGGAAAAGGAAATGGCAACCCACTCCAGTACTCTTGCCTGGAGGATCCCAGGGACAGAGGAGCCTGGTGGGCTGCCGTGTATGGGGTCGCACAGAGTCGGACACGACTGAAGCGACTTAGCAGCAGCAGCAGCAGCAGCATTTCATTTCTTACTAAACTTTCATTGTGTTAAGGGCTACTAACCCTTCTAAATATCTCTGTTTTTGTAGTCTACATCTCAAATATTTAATTGTCTTATGAAAAAATGTAAATGCATCAGGGGAACTCTATTAAATGACACATGACTATTCATCTTTAAAATGTATATATTGTAAGTTGAGATATATTTTATCAAAGCTGTCAGTCTTATATGTCACCTATTTCTCATACTAAAAAATTCTGAACAACTTTATATCAGTAACACTGTTAAGTTGATATCTTCATCTAAGGTAAACCTTAATTAGATACATTGTTTTTTAACATAATTTGGAGTAATTTACTTACAATAATTATTACTATTTTGAATGCTTCTCTAAAAATTCTGTCTCTAGGAAATTACAGCTCAGATGTTTAGGATGTGACCTGAATTAAAGATCTTAAATTGTTTAACATGAATAATGAATGACCAGAATAATTTATGAGTTATACATTTCAAATTAAGTGAATAGCCAAGAAATAGAATTTCACATAAAACATTGAATATATTCTTGTAAGAAAGATTCATTAGATGTGTATGAGTCCCATGTGGTAAACAGGGCTATATATGAAATGGGATGAAAATAAACTTAAGGGAGAGAAAAATAAATTAATTAGATCTGTCATATTTCTCAAGGGGAAAGAAACATACGACAGAGCAGTCACGTTGTAACGGAGCCTTAGGAAGGCTAGCTGACTATGGAACTATTTTCTCCATTCTTCACATTTTTAATATAAATTGATTGGGTTTCCAATATAAGCAGTCTTTGGGAGAACTGAGGAAACCACTCGATGAGGCCTCTCATTCAGGGATGTCAAAGCCATTTCCTTCTCCAATGCATGAAAGTGAAAAGTGAAAGTGAAGTCGCTTAGCCATGTCCGACTCTTCGAGACCCCATGGACTGTAGCCCACCAGGCCCCTCCGTCCATGGGATTTTTCCAGGCAAGAGTACTGGAGTGGGTTGCTATTTCCTTCTCCATAAAGCACGTGTAGCTGGAGGCAATGTAATTTCTTCACACAGGCTGGTATTCGGAGATTTCTTTATCAGTGCAGAGAACAAAGGTTAAAAAGCTGCTTCATTCCAGGGGACTCCGGAATCAAGAAGCAGACTCGGCACCGCGTCATCATTCAGCCGCCAGCCAATGGAGGCAGGGACTGCGCGGATCCACTCTATGAAGAGAAGGCCTGCGAGGCCCCGCAAGTGTGCCAAAGCTACAGGTAACGGGCTGAAAGAAAAGCCTTGTGAGCAACACACTGCGCGAAACACTTCAGGTCCTACTCTTTCCAATGTTAAGAAAAGGAGCCAACACTATATGCAGACTCAGTGGAGCTGAGGATGTGTATGACTGTGGGCACCATCTCTTGCCTTTTTTAAAGAGCTGCTTTGCTGCCAAAATCATCTCCAGGGACACAGATACTTGCCTAAACTTCCAAGTTCTATTTTTAGCTTCGGGAGCTTGAGGAAAATTCTTTTGTTTATATAAATTATAGGAAATGCAGAAAAGTGATTAATAATTATGAAACATGTGCTTTCAAGAATAGCCAAAGCAGTCCTTCCTGAGCTCCAGAGAGCACATGTTCTTCATGAATGCTGGCATTCTTGCTCACGAAATGACATCTTCATATCAGTGATATTAATACGATGTCTGTTCTCTTCATTTCTGGTCACCTCAAGGGAATTAAAGCTACTGAAGCTATACATATCATCATCGTGATAATTATTAGAGAAAAGTTTTTTTTTTCCGTAACTATTTTTAAAAGGTACCTAATTAAAGCTTGATGTAGTGAAAATTTGCAGTCCTGACAAAACTTTCAGTGCCAACAAATGAAATATTATGGCATCAACTGATGGAATGTGTGATCACAAAATAATAATTTAAGATGAAATTGATGGCAAGTTTGTCATCTTAATTTATCTGTATTTAATTCTTAGATGACAGACAATATAATTGTATGGTTACATGATGTACATTAACTATTAGCCCAAACTTATTTATTTGAGGGATTTGTTTTTGTGAAGTATATTATAAATTGCACCTTCTGAGTTACCCCTATGATGCTAATCAAAAGAGCATTATACAGAAGGCTCATGGCTTGAATGCAGTTGTACAACTTGATTATAAAATAAATATACCTTTTTAAAATGAAACACATCACTTCTGATACTATCTGCTACATTTGCTGGCAATCCTAATCGTTAAAAAGGCTAAATATGGCACTTGCCTGGTGGTCCAGTGGTTAAGGATCTGCTTCCACTGCACGGGGTCACAGATTTGATCCGTGGTTGAGAAACTAAGATCCCACATTCTTCATGATGTAACTTAAAAAAAAAATTTTTTTAATAATTTGACATTTTTAAATGCTAAATACTATCAGTAGAGTTCATTCTTTAAGGAATTGATTGTGATAGACCCTTGTCTCCACTGCCATAGAAAGTACTTTTATATTTAGTGCTGTTTTTTATAATTCCTTGATGAAGATTTAAATTGAATTTGGATAGGACCAAAGCATTGTCAAATTCCTTTCTGTAGTGGTCAAAGTCATGGCTCCTTGGCATTGTATCACTGTGATTTCTCTGGCATGTTTGCTTCTTCTCTATGCGGCTTCTGTTCTTTCCATGTAGGTGGAAGACTCACAAATGGCGCAGGTGCCAGCTTGTCCCTTGGAGCGTGCAACAGGACAGCCCTGGAGCGCAGGAGGGCTGTGGGCCCGGACGGCAGGCAAGAGGTGGGAGGCCCCATTCCACACTTGATTTGCTTCACATTTCTCCAGCATCACTAATTTAACCACTAGCTAGCCTGTAGAGTTTGTTATTCTGATGCCACACTAGGCAAGCAGAGCAGAGCACATAAAAATCTGCTACTGTCCATTCAACCACACACCAGAACATGGAGACCTGTTTTTTAAATTGTGTCCCTTGTTCTTTGACATTAGTAGTTCACTTGTCATTGTTGTTTTAGTTGCTCAGCTGTGTCCGACTCTTTGCGACCCCATGGACTGTAGCCTCCCAGGCTCCTCTGTCCATGGGATTCTCCAAGCAGGAATACTGGAGTGGGTTGCCATTCCCTTCTCCAGGGGATCCTCCCAACCCAGGGATCGAACATAGCTCATCTAATTGCGCTTCCATTCATGCTTATCTGAAAGATGATCAGCATGTACAGGGCAGCTTGTTCTTGTTGTTGTTCTTGTAATTAGTTTTTGGCTCATGGTATTCCAGAACACTTCGCTTGTCACCTTAACAATCAATAAGATTCTTACATCTTTGCCCATATGCATTATGTATGTGCATGCATATAATGTAGTATAATTGGTTAACTTTCCCAGAAATTCTCAGCAATGCCTTTCTTGTCATTGTCATGGCTACCCCCAATTTGGTTCATATTTAGTACTGATTTTTAAATGGCAAATTTATGTACTCAAAACCTGCCATATGTGGACTGCAATCTGTCGACACTGCTAGATAACATGGTATCTTGCAGAAATGAAATATGGAAATATTTCCAGCTTTCCATGATTATTTACTAGATATTATGGATAATACTTTCACTCCAAGCTTTGAACAGTGTTCTTTATACATGTAGCAAATTCAGTCTGTAAAGAGTACATGATTCTTTTTACTCATGCTGCTTATACGTTTAATTCCAGATACATATTTAAAATGTATTTTGAATATGTAATTGAATACACAGCCACCTTTCTTTAATTCATAAAAACATATTTTACACCCTCATTTGTAGTTACATATTTGATGATATTGCGAAAGTGTGAACATACAGAATTGGATTCCAGTTTTTGCTGATTTCATCTGGGACCCCTTTTCTTTACAGAGTAAAGGTTGCTTTTTTTAAATTTGAAAAAAAAAATAGCATCATTTTTGGTAAGAATTTTCTATTTTGAAAGTCATTTTAGAAATCTTCATTTGAAACATTTAGTTTACAATTAACATTAACTAGTTAGTGATTTTCAGGATTTTGTTTTAATACTTATTTTTCATTCTGTATCCTCTACCATCAGTGTCGGCTAAAAAATAACTCTCTCCCTTCACAGTTTCAGAGACTTAGGTATTTAGAGTCGAAAGTCTTTCTCCCCATTTCAAACCATTCATGAGAAATTGAGTGATATAAGGATTTCTTGTCATGCCCTACTAATTCCTCCTTGAATCAAGTATACATTTGCATACAGTCTGGACCCTGCATAGAGTTAATAATGAAAGCAGACATGCGTTTAGGAATCAAGAAACCTAAATTTTAGTCCCAGTTCTTTCACTCACACAATGTGAGTTTTATTCATCCCTTTGCCTTTCTAGGTCTCAGTTTATTTAGATGGGGAAAAAAAGAAAAGAGGGCTGGACCAAATGATCTGTTAACAATTTTTTTGTATTCCACAATCTATGCACAGATAATATCCTGCCATCAAAGTGTGACATGAATTTAGGTAAAACAGGTGAAAACTATACTTTTGTAGGCACTGAGGGAATTCTAAGATGTGAAAACTGCACAGGGTGAAAACAGCTTTAGTTTTGAACACTTTTACTTGACTGCACAACCTGGGTTTATTCGTTTCCTCTCTCTCAGGCTGAGAAAGAGCTGATCCTTACAGTGCTTTGCACATAGTGAAAGTCGCTCAGTCATGTCTGACTCTTTGTGACCCCATGGACTATACAGTCCATGGAATTCTCCAGGCCAGAATGCTGTAGTGGGTAGCCTTTCCCTTCTCCGGGGGATCTCCCCATCCCAGGGATCCAACCCAGGTCTCCCATATTGCAGGCGGATTCTTTACCATCTGAGCCACATGGGAAGCCCTTGCACATAGTAAATCTTCATTAGATGCTAATTCCTTCCCCTTTCCTGATAGATCGTGGCCTAATGAATATGTGCATAGATCGCTGTAGGCATAAAAGCAACGGTATTAACAAGGTCTTTAGTTTTTTATTGACACAGTCTGTATAAAACATTTCTTTTGGTGATTACCAGTGATCTTTTCATTTCCAAATCTAAAAACCTCTGCTTATTCCTCTTCGTAGTTGACTGTTCATTATAACAAGTAATGTCTGCATAAATATACTCAGAAAAACCCCTTTAAATTCTGTATGAAGATAATCTTTTTATTTGTTGCCTTGATAAAGATTTTATTTTTCCTCAGAGCCTATACTCCTACAGAAGTATGAAATGGAGAGAGTTAAGAGTGAGGAAATATCTTGTATTATTGGTAGAAAGGCAAAGAATTCTTTTGTTGATGGTCATGGCTGTTTTCAGCACTCTGCAGAATTGGCCTGTCAGACTCTTGTTTTATTTTCATCTTTGCCCTTATCCAGACTTTTAAAAATGCCAAATTGTGCTATTTTGAATAATTAAAATAAGAATGTAAGAAATTAGTATCTTACTAAATTGTAAGATGATGTAGTGAAAATTATTATCAGTGAGCAAAGACTATGGAGAAGCTATTCCTCCTTCCTCTCTAATACTCCAGACTTTCTAATTCTAGTCACTCTTGTGACTCTGATTGCATTCGGAAGACTGTGTAGAAAGAGTCATGAGTGTTAAGAAGGGATGAAGATGTTCAGCCCAGGGAACTTAATTTGTTTAGGGAAATGAGATCACTGGTAACATTGCCTAACAAGAAGGAGATAAAGACGGAAACCAATCTATTGCAAAAGTAGTCATTTGAACATAAAGAGCTTAAGAAAGATCTAAAGGATGAGCCGGGACTTGACTTGTACCATAATATTAGATTAAATAGAAAGGAGAAAAGAATAGAAAATGAGAGCAAGTCTATTATTTAAGCATCGGAGGTAAGGAAAACAAAAACAAAAAAAACTAAACGTGTTCACAGAGAAGTGGATAGATTGAAGCTCTGAAGATGTGAGCTGGAGCCCGGGGTAATTTTGTAGAGGGCCATAAATGTCAGGATCAGTATTTTAGACCTTGTTCGATAAGTGGTGCAAGCAAGGACCTGATGAAAGCAGTGTTTTATCTGTCAGCGTGTACAGAGTAAGTTAGAAAGATAAGACACATGGGTCTGGATGCCAGCCAGAGCATTGTTGTAGCAATGCAACGTTGAAGAGCTCAGACTGGAACCACTGTAGTCAAAATGGGTAAAAATAAATGGATTTTCAACATGTAATAGAAGAAAATAACTTTAGGACATAGTAGCAGACAGCAGCAGCAGAGATGGACCTAAGTAAGTCAAAGACCATCATATCGTTTTTAACTCTAATATTGTCACTGTGTATAGCGAGAGAGTTAAATACTCTGTGTGAATTTTCTCTTCTAACTAAAAATCTTATGAAATCTCAGACCAAATGTAGATTTTGATCTAAACTAATTGTAAAACACTGCATTTCAAGAATCAAAAAGAAGAACAGGATTTACCTTGTCCTTCATTCTGATGTGAACTACATTTTGAAGTGCTAATTTAAATTTCTTCAGTTAAATAAACATGTTGTATGAACCAAAAGAAGAGTTAATTTACTAAGTATGAATAGAAAGGAAATAATGTGTGTGTCTCATATACTGCACATCACTCAGAAGAACACTTAGAAAGTCACCATTCATTTTTTCTAAAATGACTTGAGCCTTTCCTATTAGTAAAAAAAAATAACTCTTAGTTCTTTTACCAGCTCCTAGCAAGCTGCCCTCGTCGTCTTCATATTGAGTCACCTGTACCTACTGTTAGCCACCTGCTAACAACAACAAAAAACATTAGCCAGTGCAGGAGACTTAAGAGATGCGGGTTTGATCCCTATATGGGGAACATAGCCTGGAGAAGGAAATGGCAACCCACTCCAATATACTTGCCTGGAGAATCCCATGGATAGAGGAGCCTGGCAGACTATGGTCCATAGCATTTGCAAAGAGTTAGACATGACTGAAGGGGCTTAGCACAGCACAGCCATTATAGACAGATGTTCAGTTTTACTCTTAATCCTGTTATTAGCATAATTCCAGCTGTAGGAACCATCAGCTACGGTGATGCATTGCAAAGGAGCTGGAAAGCAGTTATGTTCCCAGAGTCTCTTTAATGAGTCACCAACAGTAGCTGCTTATCATCCCAGTGCTGGCACTCCTTGTAAAGCAAAGCAATGAGAATCAGCCTTCCCCACAAATGAGTTAGAGTAACACACGTGTGAGAAGATCGGAAGATTCTACTCCGGTCAGGTAAATGCAGTCATGACCAAGTCTACATTCTGTGTATTTCAAACCTATGTGAAAGTACTCTTTATGGAAATGCTTTACATTAGAATACAATAGGGAGTTAGGAGTAATAAGGAACTTTAGTGAGGCTTTGGGTATTGAGAATGGTGCTTCCAGAAAATTTCATTTAGCGGTGGTGGTGGTGGTGGTTTAGTCGCTAAATCACGTCTGACTCTTTCGTGACCCCATGGACTGTAACCCACCAGGTTCCTCTGTCCATGGGATTTCCCAGCAAGGATACTGGAGTGGGTTGCCATTTCCTTCTCTAGGGGATCGTCCTGACTCAGGGATCAAACCTCCATCTCCCGCATTGCAGACAGATTCTTCACTGCTGAGCCACCAGGGAATCCCTTACCTGGTGGTATAAGCACTAAAAAGAGAGAGGAGAAAAAGGTATTTTAAAGAAGGAATTAACAGGGTTTTGCAACTTTAAATCATTCTTAAATCTCACAGGGAAATTTTAGGCTTTTGAAATAGGCATATTTCTTATTTTTTGTCAATAAAAGAAATGCAAACAACAAAATTATATCTAGTCTATTTAATTTTTAAATGTATGTATACAGGTTATATTTGCTTTGTGCTATTCAAGTCGCTTGGTATAAACTTTTAATAGAACTGTAACCTCTACTGTCTCTTCTCTCTGCTCACATTTCTACAGTTTAGATGGCATTTAGAGGGCTAAATTATTGATTGGTCAGTGACTATGTCATTGAAACATAGCCCTACTAGCTGTAGCTAGAGTCATCATTACATTTGCATTCAAAATAAAAGAGGTGGCTCATATTAATGACAGTTTGGGACATTTTATTTATTTTTTCCTCTATAACTGTCCTAAGGGGTAATGTCAACCACTACTAATAAATATATTTTAACAGTGTTTATTACCTTATGACATATATATATCAGGAATATGATCCAAAAATATCATAGATTAGATCCTTGGATTTCATGAATTCAAATTTATTCTTTCTCAATCTCTGTGTTGATCTTGATGCTACCTCCTGCCAAGTGTATTTTCTGTAATTTAGATGGAACTAGAGTTAATAATCCCCAGGATCAACCCTGCCTGATCTCCCACACACTCTGTATCCTTGCATGCCAAGGAATGTCCACTATGATGTTGATCCATCACTAAGATCTGACATCAGCCTTTACATGGAAGCCAGCCTGATTCAGATGTATTCTCAAGTCCAGACCACAGAAAAGAAAAAAACTTCAATTGTATGCCTCACATGGCAGGGACCTTCCAGGCCCTGGGAGTCCTTACCCTGTATCACATATTGGTTAAAAAGGTTATAAAAGGAAAGTCTAGGAATAAAAAGGAAGGTTCTAATTTTCCTCCCAACAAAATTACATCTAAATGAATTTGTATAAGGTGAGATGTAAGTATTTAACTATAATTCATGCTGTTATTTTTTGTGAGCAAATAGTGGCTTAAACAGTATTGATACCCTTGCTATCTCTCTTTCAGTTAATTTCTAAAAGATTATACCTTAGAGGCATTATTGGGGTTAGGCCCAGAAGATCTGGGCCAATTTATCTCAGAAACTCACATTAATCTATTACTTTTCAGAGACTTTTATAATATGAATGAAAATAATGGTGTAGAAAGAGAACTAGATAGAAAAGAGCCAAGGAGTTTACTGTAAAGAAATTTTGTGCAGACATGATTTTTAAACCCTTCTTTGGGCTAATATATAATTGTGTGTGTGTGTGTGTGTGTGTGTTGCTCAGTCATGTCCGAGTCTTTGCAACTCCATGGACTGTAGACTGCCAGCCTCCTCTGTCCTCCAGGCAAGGATACTGGAGTGGGTTGCCATTTCCTTCTCCAGGGGATCTTCCCGACCCAGGGATTGAACCTGGGTCTCCTGCATTGCCAGCAGAAGCTTTACCATCTGAGCTACTAGGGAAGCCCATGATATTTAATATTAATTGTATTAATATTATATATATATACTATTAATACTTACTCATTACTAGACAATATCTTCATATTCTTCATTGAGGTAAGTTGTTATTTAAAACTTCTAGAATTATTTCTGCTTTCAAATCACTTCCTCTAGTTTTCTGTGAATATCAGCATTCTAGTTGATTTGGGGATTTTGGTTTTGTTTTAGATCTCTGAGAGCCCTGTCATAAAATGATGAGTAGCATTTGCTGCTTTTTAAATAGCTGATAGAATACGCTTGACACAGGGATGTCTTTGTGATGGTTCCTCAGTGCCCTGTTGGTTGTGATGCAGTCAGTTAACCCTTCCCAGCTCCCAGTCAAGGATCTAACTGACCTTGGTCTGTGCTGCTCCACGGGGAGCTGATTATTATTTCCTAGTAAGTCTCTACACAAGGACTTTTGCATATATTAAGAGCATCAGTGAGACTAGAGATCACTGGTAACTATTTAGAATCAATAAAAAAAAAAAAAGGTGCATTTCTTTCCATTCGGCCAGAGTTACAGTCACAAATTGTAATTAGGAAGTGTAATTTGGCAGACTTGTCCGTGAAAAATCTCTTCCACACAGAGAAAGACCAAGATCATTAAATCCATGTAGTAAACAACTGGAGCCCTCTTGCATTATTTATAGGTCTGGTCTTATTTCTAAGCACAGTTAGGTCTCTTGGTAACTAGCTCCCACTCACATTAAGCTTTTTCTCTTTTATTTCTACATGATCCATTTTCACTATTGTCTTTTTTTTTCTTTCGTAATACCATAGGAAAAAAAAAATCACTCCTCTAATTGCTCAGTCAGCCCATCATATTCTGTCTGCAGTGCTGTCCAGACATGGTTGCTGTGGGAAAAGCCCTGTTAATATGGCTCAATTTAATAAATAAGGCCTCAGAGCTCCTTGAACTCTTCGTTACATAGAATCTAACAGCTTTCACTCCACTCGGGCATTGATCTTATTCTATTTCCTGTAATGAACTTCTGTGTACAAATTTTCAATCTAGTCATTTATTTCACTCTGATTATTCAAACGGAATGACAATTTGGCCTTACATGCTGAAGGGTAATCCACAGACCAATAGAATACCTTCTTTTGGTGCATCTTGAACAGTAAGGGCATTTCATTCCTCTTCAAAAAAATGAAGATAAGCAACTCCCTTCTGAATTCTATTAGATTTACTTCAGAGCTGCATCAGTAGCCTTCCATTTACATACTCATATATGCATAACCCAGATACCCATGTCCTTTTAGCTCAAACCAATGTTAGCTGCTGCTGCTGCTGCTGCTAAGTCGCTTCAGTCGTGTCCGACTCTGTGCGACCCCATAGACGGCAGCCCACCAGGCTCCACTGTCCCTGGGATTCTCCAGGCAAGAACACTGGAGTGGGTTGCCATTTCCTTCTCCAATGCATGAAAGTGAAAAAACAAAGTGAAGTCGCTCAGTCGTACCCGACTCCTAGCGACCCCGTGGACTGCAGCCTACCAGGCTCCTCCATCCATGGGATTTTCCAGGCAAGAGTACTGGAGTGGGGTGCCATTGCCTTCTCCCAATGTTATCTATTGCCTTTCGTTTCAGAAACCTTTATTATTCTCCTCTTTAAAACATAACTCAAAATTCAACTTACATGGAAACACTCTGGAATTGGCTCTACTTATTCTACTTATTAATCTTTTTATTTAAATGTATGGGATGTGTCAAAGATACACAAAAGTATAGAGACTGATGTAATAAATACTAGCCGTGTAGTCATCACTGACGTAACTTGAACAGATTGTAACATGTCACTCTTGGTCATCAGCTACTCCTCACACAGGTAAAGATATTGTGCTGGAGTATTTTAAAACAACTCCCAGTTAAGATGTACATCTAATTTTTTAAACATAACAAAAGTATTATTATAACACTAAACAAAATTAAGTGTAATTCATACCATGTCTAATATTCATACCACATTTAACTGTCCCCCATTGTCTCAAAATTGTCTGTTTACAATTAGTTTGTTCCAATTCGGGTTCATGAATGTCTCCACATTGCATTTGGTTAGACTATTTCTTCAGTCACCTTTAATATAACAATTTGAGCTCCTTTCTTCAGAGCATTTACTTGTTGAAGAAACTGGCGTTCTTACTTATCTTTCCAACATTTCCTCAGTATTGTTGGGCTGAGCTTGCCTTGCTTAATTTACAAGTAACCCCCAAGGTAGTCACATGGATATCTTCTAGGCTTTCAGCCTCCTAGAAGCTGCCCATCCATGACACTTAAATAACTTCTGTGCTTCATATAAATAAGCTAACATTATAAATCAGATTGATATAATCAGCATAAAGAAGGAATTTTGCTTTAAAATAATTGTTTTTATATATGCTGACCTCACTAAGAAGCTTTCATGCTCATTTTCATGGTAATTTATCCATAGGGCAACATGGGTTTGGGCCATCTTCCTAACAAGGCCTCAGCCCAAAGGAAAACTTGGGTAATTGTTATACGCAAGATACGCACCCTGCACCTGTAAATACAATTGTCTGTGTATATGTAGCTTTCTCATGTGCTAGGAAACCATGTTTAGGATGACACATCTTTTCTGCAGTGAAAACCACCCTATTTTCAGTGTCTTAAAGATGATTTCTAAGATTTATAAAGTTGAGAACTCAGATGGTTTCCTTTCCAAACATTTATATTTTCTTCACCCTAATAGCAGGAAGTTCATTTCAGATTACATTCCTGTTTGAATTGTTGTATTTCCTCCAAGTCAGAATAGAAACAAGTTGAGATGTATGATAAGTTTCAATATATTGTACAAATGGTACTGTTGCTGCTTGTTTGGATAACATTGCATAAGTAATTCATTCAAAATACACTGCCTAAACTGTCAGATAAAGGGAGTGGAATGCTGAGTGGGCTCCTGAGAACAAATATGGGAATTTTACATATTTTTTTTCTTTTGAGCTACTTGAAATACTTTTTGAGATTTTGCATGCTACAGGAATATAGGCTTTAGGTTTACATAAATGGTATAGATTTGCACAGAAGAAATTAGTTTCTAGAATCATGTTGATAGTAGTTTTACTTTATTTTGGTTTTTCATGTCCCTTAATGTGATGATGGTTGGAACAATTATGAAATAAAATTTATAAGAAAGAACCTTAGAAAACCTTAATGGAGAACCCAAGGCAATTGCATTTAGTTTAAAAGATTTATAGTCAAGTCTGTATTTCAGAGAGCCAAATTGGATGCTTAGATAAATTCATCTTTTTTCTAAGAATATAAATTTAGTTTTGTAGATTTTTTTTCTTTTAGTTATAAACAGTGTGACTCTATTCACAGCTTAGAACTCTTATGGTTAAATTTCTTATTTTCCAAAATAATCATTTTTGAGGTTCCTACATATCCTGATGAGTAAAGATCTAACATTTTCCTCTTTATCAATCCTTCCTCTTAAGCATCCTTGGAGCAACTTTGGCCACAAACTGTCAGAGCTTCCTTTGTATAAAGTGTTCAAGCAGGTGTAGAGAGAATTGCAAAATCACATGAGCTTATTAATATACTTCATTTTGTGGATTGCTCCTATGCGAATCCACAGGTAACAGTCTTCCTGCCTACCTGGATGCTCGTTTTGGTATACTCCTTGTACTCCAAGTTTAAGTTCCCCTTAGCTCGTTGCCACGTGCTCAGCCTTGGCATAGTGCCAAGCTTTGGGAACTTGGGCACCAGAGTACCCTCAGTTTTAGTCACAAGTCTCAGACAAACATATCCTAGTGACTTGAATACTCAGGCCTGTAGGACTTAAGCTTGAATGGACATGAGGACCATCTGAGCAACTTGAAAATAAATGCATATTCCTTGACCCCACACACAGAGCTCTCATCCAGGAGCTTTGGAATGAATACAGAAATCTTCAACTCCAGTAGCATTCCAGGAGTATCTGATGCCCCTAGAAATACACTGCCTACTAGAGCAGTGGTCTCATTTCACTGATAACGTGTTTGAATCACCAGGGAGCTTTAAAAATGATATTAATGCCTGGGACCCTGCCCTCAACCAGTTGAATCAGAATGTTGGAGTTTAGCAAGGGCATGCACATGTTCCCAAAGCTATCCAGGTGATGATCATCTGCAGCTTGATGTGAGAGCCTCTGCCTGGCACTGGTCTGATGACTGCAGTCCACCAGACAACTCTTCTTCCAAGAGGTGAGAGTCTCTTGGAGCACTTAATGTTGTTGCCTGTCACATCAACTTCCTAAAGTCTACCACTCTCCCCTCAACCAGGTTTTCACATCTTTAAAATTCATGGACCTCTGTTCATTTCATACAGATTGGCTTTTCCAGTGTTGTGCCTATTAAATGAAGAGAGAACTAGAGCTAAGAAACAAGTGTTTTCACCTGCATTTGCCCAATTAATGTAACTTTTCCTACAGCAGTACCAACAAGTTGTGTTCACCGTACACAGAGAAAGTCTTCCTTCGATAAAGCTGTTTTAAATCTTTTTACACACCCCATCACACACTCCTGTACTACAGGGTAGTTTAGTTTTAACATACAGATCCAGAGGGTCTGACTCTAGGCTGCAGTGTCAGCCTAGACCAAAAACCTGAAAGGCCCACGTAAATCAATCTGACGGGGCCATTTAGGCTGGTTCAATGAAGCCTTAACTTTAGGACCAAGGTCTAAATGTTTCTTCTGCTTCCTCAATAAAAAATGAATAATTTCTAAAACCAATAGGGGGGAAATGGCTTCGGGAGGAAAGAGGACTTAGACATCACTTGTTGTTTTTCTTTAAGACATTTTACCTTAAAGCAATTTTACATCTATGTTCCATAGGTAAAAAAATAATGACTTGGTTTTAAAAATTCAGTCAATATCTTGGGAAAACTAAAATAGATAAACCAGAATTATTTGACCCTTTTTTGAGACTCCATATGTAATTATTGGAAATGCCAACTATGATGTGATAGATTAAGATTGCTGAAAGTTTTGTCTTAATTTTTTAAATTGGACGATAATTGCTTTACACTGTTGTGTTGCTTTCTGCTGTACACCAGCATGAATCAGCCATAAGTATACACGTGTTCCCTCCCTCTTGAACCTCCTTCCCTGCTCCCAGCCCATCCCACCCATCTAGGTTGCCACAGAGCACCCGGTTGAGCTCCCTGTATTATACAGCAACTTCCCGTTAATTATCTGTTTTACATATGGTAACATATATATTTCAGGGCTACTCTCTCAATGCGCCCCACCCTTGTCTTCATTTTAAACTCATGCTTGTTATTTGTGCATGTGAAGAACTTGTACACAGAGGGAAGTAGGGAGGGACTTCGACACTGCCCTCTCCCGTTCATCATTAATCACTTCAAAGCCGTCACAACAAGCTTTCAATGTAATTTTAAAAAGAAACATGCTTTTTTATGCAAATTGAGCTCTGTGACAAGTTTCATAAGCACTCTCCCCCACCCAAACCTTCCAAAGAGTTGACTGCCACTAAGTCCCTTCTAGGTAGGGGCTTCCCAGGTGGCACAGTGATAAAGAATCTGCCTGCTAATGCAGGAGACGTGGGTTGTATCCCTAGATTGGGAATATCCCCTGGAGTAGGAAATGGCAACCCATTCCAGTATTCTTGCCTGGAAATTTCCATGGGCAGCAGAGCCTGTCTGTTTTCTCTTTTAAATAATTCATTTCTAAATATAATCCACATGTGACTTAATATCTTTGAAAGTGAAAGTATTAGTTGCTCAATTATGTCCAACTCTTTGCAGTCCCATGGACTATATAGCCGGGCAGGTTCCTTTGTCCTTGAAATTCTCCAGGCAAGAATCTTGGAATGGAGGCCCTTCTCCAGGAGATCTTCCCAACCCAGGGATAGAACCCAGGCCTCCCGCATTGCAGGCAGATTCTTTACCATCTGAATCACCAGGGAAGCCCTAAAATCCTTAATGACATCTAATAAAACCTGCTGTGTGTGTGTGTTTGCTTCTGTTGTGTCTGACAGATATCTGTTATTTTAAAAATGCTATAGGATCAATTTAATGACCACTGTGATTACTAGAAACACTCCTACCAGATTTCTGCTGCAAATAAAGAGTCAGAAGAGGATTTCTCCACCTAAGTAAAATAATGTTAGGTTAATTCCTGATTAAGGGTAATTACATTCAAATTCATGATAAATAGCCCTTTGCTTTTCCTTTAGCCATTACTTGTCGAAAGCAAGATGGAGGGCAGGCTGGCATCCATGAATGCCTCCGGTATGCAGGCCCTGTGCCAGCCCTCACCCAAGCCTGCCAGATGCCTTGCCAAGATGACTGTCAGCTCACCAGCTGGTCCAGGTTTTCTTCATGCAACGGAGACTGCGGTGCAGTTAGGACCAGAAAGCGTGCTATCGTTGGTAAGAATAATTGGGATGCCAAAGCCAACACTTGCCAAGGCAGAAAAACATAATAAAAAGTCAGAACAAGATAGTTCTGACAGTGTATTTGGAAAATGCACGGATATGCCTTATTCTTGCTGTCGTAACACTTAATATGGCAGCGGATTCAGAGCTGTATTTTAACATAAGGTGGCTGTGACAGATGCATTATGTACTTTTAGTAGAAAAAGTAGCCTTGAAAATTGAACTCTGTCTGCCTAAACGATCTGTGCTAGATTACTTTTTGGTTTAAACATGTACTTTTGTTGAATTACCAATAGACTGTGAGGTGCTTAGAAAAAAAGTTTTTTAGGAACGCAGGGAGAGGTTGCGACTTGGTTTTCTTAAGTCATTCTCCTTGTCACAACCTCAGATTATCCTTCATCATCTAGAAGAAAAATACGACATTAATTCTGTATCTGAAAGCTTTATTTTAAAAGGTAGTCACAGTGGCAAAAAGCATAATGAACAGAAACAGGAGCCATCATGCTGAACTAAACTCTGAGGCATTCAAAAATACTGTCAGTGGCCAGAGAAACCTAAAAATGCTCATGCTAGTAGAGTATTCAGAATCTGAAGTGGTAAAATGGACCAGCTGTCATAATAAAGACTATTGAAAACTGTATAAGGCAGCTTATGAAAGTTAAATATATATATAAGACATATGTAGTTATGTGCAATATAATTAATATATATGAGATAAATATATGTAATCTAATTAAAATAATGGTTTTATTCAGGCACATATTACTATTATACTCAAGTTTTTATCTTACAAGGGAATTTATTTAGGTTTACACACAAACTATTTCTAATATTTTTATTTGATATTAAACATTTTCATTTTTAATATCATTATTCCCTACATTAATCACCAAGTATGTCAAAATGATTGTTCTTCAGAACTATTGAAAGATGTGAAATCACAATCAGAAAAGTAAATGTGAAACTCATTTTCTGAACAGCTGCTGCTGCTAAGTCGCTTCAGTCGTGTCCGACTCTGTGCGACCCCATAGACGGCAGCCCACCAGGCTCCCCCATCCCTGGGATTCTCCAGGCAAGAACACTGGAGTGGGTTGCCATTTCCTTCTCCAATGCATGAAAGTGAAAAGTGAAAGTGAAAGGGAAGTCGTTTCTGACTCTTAGAGACCCCATGGACTTCAGCCTACTAGGCTGCTCCATCCATGGGATTTTCCAGGCAAGAGTACTGGAGTGGGGTCCCCTTATATAACTATACCATCTATTTGGACTTAACAGAAAGTAAGTTAACTGTGTGGGCCTGTGCAGTGACTGTCTCTCCATGTCATATTTTTGCACAGATTATAAAGCAGATATTTATGCAGTTACCTCAGACTCCCCAGTCACTGAAAGCACGTGATCATTTGAGAGGATTTTAATCCTTTCAAGGAGTGTAAAATTCAGCACAACAGTTAGTGCCTTATTCAAAATGGGCTTTTTTAAACTGAAAACAAAAAGAAAATTTTCACTATGCAAAGCACCCAGTATAACAAAAACATACATAAAAAGCACTGCGGAGGGAGAAAGTAGCATTTATTTATAGGCTACACTTGAATACAGTTGAAAATACAGAAAGGAAGGTAGGAAAGGAAAAAAAAAAAAAACCTAGGGATGCTTGGTATTAATAATGGTATTTTCCGACTTAATTTTCTCCACAGGAAAAAGTAAGAAGAAGGAAAAATGTAAAAACTCTCATCTGTACCCCCTGATTGAGATGCAGTACTGTCCCTGTGACAAGTATAACGCACAGCCTGTGGGAAACTGGTCCGACTGCATTTTGCCCGAGGGGAAGGCGGAAGTGTTGCTGGGAATGAAGGTCCAAGGAGATATCAAGGAATGTGGTCAAGGATATCGCTACCAGGCGATGGCGTGCTATGACCAGAATGGCAGGCTCGTGGAGACGTCCAGGTGCAACAGCCACGGTAGTCCAGTTTTTCCTCACTGTTGAACATTCGTTATCTTTGGGGTTGAAATGCACATGTTTCAGAATGGAGGGAAATGAAAGTTTACTGAAGTGAGTTCTACACTGAATATCAGGGGCACCACCACACTGTATGTCTATCATTTATATATAACAGGACATTCAGTGGCACTTGTCTCATTGTCCAGAAGTTGGCAACCAAGTCCCAAAGCTGGTGGACAGGGAAGCCTTGCTGTGCAGTGCTTAGTCATTCAGTTGTGTCCAACTCTTTGTAACCATATGGACTGCAGCCCGCCAGGCTTCTCTGTCCATGAGATTCTCCAGGCAAGAATACTGGAGTGGGCTGCCATGCCCTCCTCCAAGGGATCTTGCCAACCCAGGGACTGAACCTAGGTCTCCCGCATTACAGGCAGATTCTTTACCAAGTGAGCCACCAGCGAAGCCATCACCTTACATGTAGCCAAAATGGTGCCAGAGACCTCCTCTGGGGCTGAGTAGGCTTAACAATCCCCAGCAAGTCTGTGTACAGAGAGTGGGGAGGAGTAGAGAAGATGTCACCAAAATTTGATAATAAAGTTTTGAACTAGACAGACTTTTAAGAACTGAACTGGCAAGATTCATGACGTGCCTAAGGTGCATTCAGTGGCAGAGGAGAAAGATTGAAAGCCATGATTCGTGAAAACTCGAGTATCTCTTGTTTATTCATCATTAAGTTGAGACTGGCCCAAACAAACAAAACCAGAAAAAGGTACGTAGAGTTAGGAAATTTTTGTTTTCTAAAGAAACAAAAAGTATATCAAAAAAAAAAAAAAGAAGCTAATTTACTGTGTTAATGAGTTGCCAAAAGTTTGCGAAGAGTGGTTTTGGCCAAAGTATGTAGTGAACTCTTTGGTTCTACGTCATAATATAGTCAGCTTTAAGCAATATTTGTTCATTCTTTTAATGTATCTGTCATTTTATTATGGAATGAGATCAGTTTCCTATGGGTCAGCCTGAATGATGGATGTCACTTGAGGATGTCATGGATGTCACAAAATATTGTTTGTACCAATATTTGCAAACATTGGACAGTGATCTTCCTCCCTTCATGGAGGTAACCTGAGAAAGATGAATTAAACTACTAGGAGAGAGGTACATGGCAGTTCCAGGCCAACCTTGCTGCAATATTTTCTGCTATCGGAACAGAACTCCTCCAGTTTTATTATATAGTTCAGAAGACATCATGAGCTAATAGGATCATCTCACATAGATAAACCATTATGGGGTATCGTGGTGACACGCTTATGGAATCTCTTAAATCTGTCCCCAAAATGAAGTTTCCAAAAACCCTGACTTTTTTTTTTTAACTTTATCTAATAATTACTGTTATATCAAAGTCTAGTGATAGGAGCCCCCATTATAAGACTCCATTATGTTGAGGCTCTGGATATAAGAATTTTGTATATGTGCATTTCTAAATTTAAGATTATTCTATGCATTTAGAACAATATTAAGTTTAGTATGCCTTGAAAAATTTCTGTAAGAGTAATTGCTTTTTTATTCTCTGTATCAAATAACATTTTTGTTGTTCGGTAGCTAAGTCCGTGTATCTGACTCTGCGACCCCATCAACTGCAGCACACCAGGCTCCTCTGTCCTCCACTGTCTCCCGGACTGTGCTCAAGTCCATTGAGTCAGTGATGATATCTAACCATCTCATCCTGTGCCACTCCCTTCTCTTTTAGCCTTCAATCTTTCTCAGTATCACGGTCTTTTCCAAAGAGTCGGCTCTTTGCATCATATGGGCAAAGTATTGGATCTTCAGCATTAGTCCTTCCAGTGAATATTCAGGACTGATTTCCTTTAGGATTGACTGGTTTGATCTCCTTGTTGTCCAAGGGACTCGCAAGAGTCTTCTCCAGCACCACTGTTCAAAAGCATCAATTCTTCAGCACTCAGCCTTCTTTATGGTCCAACTCTAATCGTGGTAGATGACTACTAGAAAAACCATAGCTTTGACTGTACAGATCTTTGTTGGCAAAGTGATGTCTCTGCTTTTGAATATGCTGTGGAGGTTTGTCATAGCTTTCCTTCCAAAGACCATGCGTCTTTTCATATCATGGCTGAAATCACTGTCTACAGTGATTTTGGAGCCCAAGAAAATAAAGTCTATCACTGCTTCCACATTTTCCCCTTCTATTTGCCATGGAGGGATGGGACCAGATGCCATGGTGTTAGTTTTTTGAATGTTGAGTTTCCAAGCCAGCTTTTTCACTCTTCTCTTTTCACCCTCATCAAGAGTCTCTTTAGTTCCTTTTCACTTTCTGCCGTTAGAGTGGTATCATCTGCATACCTGAGATTGTTGATATTTCTCCTGGCAATCTTGATTCCAGCTTGTGCTTCATCCAGCCCAGCATTTCACGTGTTGTACTCTGTGTATAAGTTAAATAACATAGATGCTATATATAGCAAGAAAAATGTAAATGCACTTCCCATTCTGAGGTGATATGATGATAATGTAGAAGATCCATAGTTAGTCATTAAAACGTAAAATTGAAGATCACTTAAAAAATGTTTCTCCTGACTTGTAGCATGTAAGTGTTTGCTCATGTTTTAAATTGTTACTCGTAGTGAATCACCAGGATAATCATTTGTTTTTAATACAGCCTGTAAGCTTTCAGAATGACTCTCATCTGTTCTCTCTTTTACCCTGATGTGCTAATTAGATGCATGAGCACTTCAGTCAACCACTTAACAGTCAATCTTATTTTTAGAAAAAAAAGAAAAAGAAAACTTTAAAAATATCTTGTGGCTCTCATGAAATGTTTCAGTTCTGTTCAATCGCTCAGTCATGTCTGACTCTTTGTGACCCCATGGAGTGCAGCACACCAGGCTTCCCTGTCCATCACCAACTCCCGGAGCTTGCTCAAACTCATGTCCATCAAGCCAGTGATGCCATCCAGCCATCTCATCCTCTGTCGTCCCCTTCTCCTCCTGCCCTCAATCTTTCCCAGCATCAGGGTCTTTTCCAGTGAGTCAGCTCTTCGCATCAGGTGGCCAAAGTATTAGAGTTTCAGCTTCAGCATCAGTCTTTCCAATGAATATTCAGGACTGATTTCCCTTAGGATTGGCTGCTTTGACCTCCTTGCAGTCCAAGGGACTCTCAAGAGTCTTCTCCACAAAAATGTTTGAACCCTTGAAGAAAGTACAACTACAGAAAAAACTGAAATTGACCAAAAGCAGTAGACTTCCTGCCTTAGCACTGTCGATTCAAAGCACGAAGAATTCAGTACTATATTTTAAAAGAAAAGCACATCTAGCAAAAAGGTGGGTCCCCGGAAGCACTGAACTTCATAGAAATTGTGTATGGATCGCAGTTCTTCAAGTGAACTGTTCAGTGAACTGTTCCAATTTAGTTCTTTGTGTCTATCCAGCATCATTCCTTTCTCAGTGGATCTGATCTATGATGCATGTCCAGTGGGATATTTTAGTGTTTGCTAACAGTTTTACTCAAAGTCTGAGGAAATTGACTCTCTATTGCCTGATTTCTTTGGAATTACTACTGATGTTCTGTCAATCCTGATAGTGGAATGCTATCACTTTGGTACTCTATCCTAGGCGTTCTCTAAATTGCAGTTTCTATGACCCCTGCCTTTGCTCGGCCAAATCAGCTTTCCAGATGTATGGTGGAAATGGGGTTTTTAAGTGGCTTTCAAGAAAAGTCTCTTACAGCTTTCAGTTTAAACATAAAATTGATCCCCACGTGTGTGCAGTGCAAAGACACTAATCCCCTGTCCTGCTCAATAGTGGCCTTATGGCATTTCTATTTAATCTGTGTTATCCATCTGTGGATCATATTATCAGTTATTATACTGATAAAACAGTTTGACTGTCATCAGTTTAAGTATATTATTTTAGGTCATTTCCCGTGTGGTTACCATTTTTTTTTAAAGCATCTGTAACTCAAGGCACAATTCTGTCTGGAATTTCTCATAGTGATAGACTCTGTACTGAAAAGCAATACCAATACTCCAAAAATCAGATCTTAAAGTATACCTGGGAGCCAAATAAATGTTTACCCCTCCTGATACATGGTATTAAATATAGTTCCCATGCAAATGTTAATATATGAATAGATTTTGGGCTGTTATGTCTCCTAACCTCATAATACAAACTACATATATTTACTTTTGCTATGAAATCTTGGACAGTGTCACTGTTGGCAACAGACTATAAATCATTCAAAAACCAAATTACACGTTTTCTCGTCACTGCTAGAATCCTCTAAGACCTTGATTGTTGTTGTTCATCGCTAACTCGTGTCCAACTCTTTGCCCCCATGGACTGCAGCACGCCAGGCTTCCCTGTCCTTCACTATCTCCCACAGTTCGCGCAAACTCATGTTCATTGATTCAGTGATGCCATCCAACCATTTCATTCTCTGTTGCCTCCTTCTCCTCCTGCCCTCAGTATTTCCCAGCATCAGGGTCTGTTCCAAAGAACTTGATTGGTTTACTAGAAATTGATTGCCTATGCAAATAGTACTAGGTACTTCTCCAGTTAATTACTCTTAAAATTTCACATAACAAGAGGTAGAACTTCTGGAATTATGATATCATTTAACCTCTATATTTTGAAGAATCATAGAGGTAACCTAGCTTATGCAAGGTACATGTATATAAGATTCTTATTGAAATGTGACAGATTTTATTATGCTGTCCCTCAACCCTACCAAGATCGCCCAAAACCCCTTTTTCTGCTCAACGTTTTGTATTTCAAAAGCATATATCACTCTATAACATACCATGTAATTTATTTATTATATTTTTGTCTATGTTGTATCTCCTGTACAAAAATGTAAATTGATGAAGTTATCTTTGACTACTCTATTCACTCATGTATCCCAAGCACTAGAACATTACATGCTCAGTAAGTATTCGTAGGATGAATGAATGAGTGAAGAGTTGGAGAGAATTTTTACAGCTATGTTTGATCTACAATCAGGCTTGGACACTTTTTCAAACAATGTCCTTCCCTGTGTCACAATTCTGGGGTATAATCAAACAGATCACTGAGAACTAAGATCTTTGGAATAAACATATATAATCCACAAACTTTCTACATGCTCTTCATCAAGTATGTGTGCTTCTCTCTGCCTACTGAATTGTAGGTAGGTTCAGAATTGCCTGATTTGCACAACACCAGATTTGGACAACAGCTTTTCTCTTGGTTTATATTAGTGAACTGAGACAACTTGCTTTTTTCCAGCCTATATTTACAGCTTTAATTGGGAATATTGAATTTTTATTTAATTCTCTTTGTGTCCACTCAACTTCCCTTGAGAAAATAAGGAGTAACATTTCTATTAGATTTATCTCAAAACAACGCTTTCAAGGTGAATGGGATAAATTGAAAAAGTGCCAGATACTCAAGTCTTGAGCACTTTGAATTATGTAATTTCTTCCAGACACTTCTCTTCAATCTTTACTCTCAGCATATTTGTCTATGATGTTCCTCATATCGAGTTTAAGCCACAATGCACTATCAACAGATATTCTAAAACTGAACTCATTTTTATTTGTGATGTTTTATCATCTGTTAATGTCAAATAAGCAGAAAAGCCTATCTCATAGGACTGTTTTTATTGAGCCCGTGCTGTTGTATACATAGGTCCCCTATCACCTAAAAGTAATTTTATATATTGCTGCTGGTACCTATCAAATACTTACCAACTTGGACAGACTCTGAGCAAACTTGAGAATCAGCTTTTAGGTTAAGTTGCGTGTGTACTCAGTTGCTTCATTCATGTCTGACTCTTTACGACCCCATGGACTGTAGCCTACCAGGCTCCACTGTCTATGGTTAAATTACTTGTTATCAAATGTTTTCCTAAAGGGCCAAAAGCAAATATTTCAGGCTCTGCAGGCCAAAAGGTATCTGTAACCACTACCCAATTCTGCAGTTATAGCATGAAAGCAGCCAGAGACAATATGTGAGTGAATTGCACAGGTATGTTCCAATAAAACTTTATTTAAAAGAATAGGCTGTCAGCCTAGGCTATCATTTGCCAACTGGGATTTGAACCCTTCTTACTCAGACCAGCAGTGTAGACATTCCAGAAAAGCCACTGGAAATTCAGCCCACATTGTAGAACTGCCGAGTCATCTTCATTCTGACAAGATGGTGGGGAGGTGGGGGTGTGCAGAGGGTGTCAAAATAATCAAAACCTAATGGGTGATAGTTCCCTTGCTTACCAGTTGTGGGAGGAACACAAACATTAGGAAGTTTTAAAAATTTGTAAATATGGATCTTTATAAGGTGAATGCCTATTTAGGTATGATTTTGAAAACAGAATGAGTTCTGTAGGATCTTCTGTGAAAGGATATTGGCAAGTTAACGATTGCCCTGAGGATGAGGAAAGTCTTTTTTGGCTCAGATTGGGAAACAGGAGAAAGCGCTGTGTTTATTTACTGCTCTATTCATAAACAGAGTACGGTATTGTATTAAAGTGTTGTGTGTGCTTTTGACTTTGTGCACTCAGGATTCACAATCTAGTGACTAAATTCTAGGACTTTGTCCTGCCTTTTGACCATCATGCTGGCATTCAGATAGCTGTGCTACTTGTTCCAGGACACATTACACTCTTTTAATTGTTTCAGTCTTTTAACTACAGTCGCTATTGAATTGTTCAGCACAGTTTGTCTAATGCCTCAGTGGTATAAGATTAATTTCCCTTTACCATTAATTCTAAAATAGAATGATTTATATTGATTCTTTCATGCTTTCTCTCTTTGCCTCACATGTTATGAATGGTATCACAGAGAACCTTCTGGACAGTAATGAATGGCTTTAGCAGTTAGTTTTCAAAGCATCAGTGGGGTTCAAAGTATGCCCATTAAAATTTGATATTTTGCAAAACCCTTTCTGGCACCCACAGTCATTCTTACAGGTTGCTTCATAGGGGGTTTGTACTGCAATACTAATTATTTTAATAAAAAGAAAGCTCTGCAAACTTTACAAGTGAAACAAAGGCTTTTTAGTAAGATATTTTCATTTTATAATGATAGCCCACCCTATGACAACATTTAGTATTATTGCATAATAACCTAAATGGTCTCCATCTTTATTTCACCAGTTTCCTGCAGGTATGATGTGGATGATTTGAAAACAGGTATCGTGTTTGAATGATCGTCCCTCAGTGTCGTAAGGAACTGTAAATGCTGGATGCTGCTTTATCAGTCAGAAATTCTCGTATACGTACCACCAAGTGTGGGTTTTTTTTTTTCCTATTAGGATTTATGGGAACAAACAAAAGACCATCAGCAAAACTTAGAAAAGGAATGCATCCTAAGTGTATTTCTTGTACAAGTGCCCAATTGAAATTTTTAAAATTCAGAGAATACTCAATTTACAAGTAAATTTTAGATCAAGAACATGTACTTTTAAGACATTGTGGAGCTCAGAGTACATCTGAGAAAATTAATTATGGATATGAAGAAAGTAGATTCTGAAATAACCTACATGACCACTGAACCATAATATGCCTGGAATGTTTTCCTTTTTGTAATGAAATTCTATAGAAGATGATATAAGGTTAACGTTAAAGGTTAATTAGAAACAAAATGGAGTGAGAAATTATTCCTTATTGTAGTAGATGCCTGTATTTGAGGAAGAGCATGTTTCATTAAACCAGGAAAAGAGGCAATTTTTTAATTTTTAATTTTTTAAATGAACTGAAACGGCGTGCTGATTTCTCTAAGAAACTTCTTCAGTTGGTAGTATTTTTCTAATGTCTTAATTCATTTTAGAATTTAAATCTTTCATTTGATAACACAGATGAAGCTAGTGTTTGCTTTTATAGTCATCTTTCACAATTGAGATCTTTTCCCCTTCAAATGTAAAAAGACAGGCAGAGAGTGAGAGACTTTTCCTAAGGTAGAAGATGCAAGTTTAAAGAACCAGGGAAATAAAGAAGGGGCTACTGTGGATATGTGGGCACAAAAAGAAACCAGGTGCCTAGGATGGAGTGTAAATAAAGTGTGGGTACCAGCATTATTTCCTAACAGGCTCCCTGAAGGAGGACCCTAGAGGTTGAGGGTGACTTTCCTTGGCAGTTTTCCTGCAGCTACCATTCATGCTGTATGAGATGGGACTACTTCTGGTATTATCACTTAGTTCTGTGTGCTCTATGTCACAGAGACCTCAACTTAACTAGTACTTATAAGGTTTTAAACTGGGCTCCATGGAGCCCCTCAGGCCAGGCTGTCAAACATAGCCTCCAGGATCCCCCATACACGGACTGGGCTTTCTACCTTTTAGGAACACAGTGTTTCACTGCTTAAAATAAAATTTAACTACCAAGGACAATTCATTATTTGCAACAGCAGCAGAGAAAAATCTATTTACATTTGTCTTTATCAACAGTATCTGCTATTATGTTTTATTCCACATTCTTTCTTTTGGGCTCTGACCCCTCCCCCTCTCCAATGCCTTAGAGGAAAGATAACACTGAGTGAGTGAGGGAAAGTCGCTCAGTCCTGTTGACTCTTTAAGACGACCCCATAGTCTGTACAGCTCATGGACTTCTCCAGGCCAGAATACTGGAGTGGGTAGCCTTTGCTTCTCCAGGGGATCTTCCCAGCCCAGGGATCGAACCTAGGTCTCCCGCATTGCAAGCTGATTCTTTACCAGCTGAGCCACAAGGGAAGCCCTCAGTTCAGTTCAGTCGCTCAGTCGTGACCAACTCTTTACAACCCCATGAATCGCAGCACGCCAGGCCTTCCTGTCCATCACCCTCTCCTGGAGTTTACTCAGACTCACGTGCATCGAGTCAGTGATGCCATCCAGCCATCTCATCCTCTGCCGTCCCCTTCTCCTCCTGCCCCCAATCCCTCCCAGCATCAGAGTCTTTTCCAATGAGTCAACTCTTCGCATGACAAAGCCAAAGTACTGGAGTTTCAGCTTTAGCATCATTCCTTCCAAAGAAATCCCAGGGCTGATCTCCTTCAGAATGGACTGGTTGGATCTCCTTGCAGTCCAAGGGACTCTCAAGAGTCTTCTCCAACACCACAGTTCAAAAGCATCAATTCTTCGGTGCTCAGCCTTCTTCATAGTCCAACTCTCACATCCATACATGACCACTGGAAAAACCATAGCCTTGACTAGACAGACCTTTGTTGGCAAAGTAATGTCTCTGGTTTTGAATATGCTATCTAGGTTGGTCATAACTTTCCTTCCAAGGAGTAAGTGTCTTTTAATTTCATGGCTACAGTCACCATCTGCAATGATTTGGGAGCCCGAAAAGATAAAGTCAGCCACTATTTCCCCTGTTTCCCCATCTATTTCCCATGAAGTGATAGGACCAGATGCCATGATCTTCGTTTTCTGAATGTTGAGCTTTAAGCCAACTTTTTAACTCTCCACTTTCACTTTCATCAAGAGGCTTTTTAGTTCTTCTTCACTTTCTGCCATAAGGATGGTGCCATCTGCATATCTGAGGTTATCGATATTTCTCCCGCCAATCTTGATTCCAGCTTGTGCTTCTTCCAGCCCAGCATTTCTCATGATGTATTCTGCATATAAGTTAAATAAGCAGGGTGACAATATACAGCCTTGACGTACTCCTTTTCCTATTTGGAACCAGTCTGTTGTTCCATGTCCAGTTCTAACTGTTGTTTCCTGACCTGCATACAAATTTCTCAAGAGGCAGGTCAGGTGGTCTGGTATTCCCATCTCTTTCAGAATTTTCCACAGTTTATTGTGATCCACACAGTCAAAGGCTTTGGCATAGTCAATAAAGCAGAAATAGATGTTTTTCTGGAACTCACTTGCTTTTTCGATGATCAGATAACTTCAGTGAAATGATTAGGTGTGGTAATCTTGCTGATGACTATGATAATTTGATTGATAAAACCACAGAGTTGTTCATTACTCATGTTGTGTTATGTTGTTGTTGAGGTTGTTGTAGTTGTTTAGTCACTAAGTCATGTCCCACTTTTTTGCTACCCCAGGGACTCTAACCTTCCAGGCTCCTGTCTGTGGGATTTTCCAGGCAAGAATACTGGAGTGGGTTGCCGGTTTCTCCTCCAGGGGATCTTCCCGACCCAGGAATGGAACCTCCGTCTCCTGCATTGCAGGCAGCTTCTTTACCGCTGAGCCACCAGGGAAGCCTATTGTATTATAAGGTTTCATAATTCATAGAGATACTAACTGACTCTCATATAGAATCCTGTTATATTAATGCCCTGCACGTCCAAAGTAACTGTAATACCCATTAGTTGAATATAGTCTAATACCCTTTAGTTGAGTGTCTTCTCATTTCAGGACTCCCCCTGTGGCTCAGTGGGTAAAGAATCCGTCTGCAATGCAGGCCACACAGGAAACTAAAGTTCAGTCCCTGGTCTTTTTCTACTTCAAAGTATCATCAAAATGGTTATGTAGTGAGCAAGGCTTATACGTAGGAATTTTTTTGTAAATGCATGAAGAATTAGACATAAATCATATGGTTTATATTAGACATAAACCATGTCAATGGGCTCAAAAGTAACCTGAGAGCACTCCAACATATTTGTGGACATTTTAAAGTTAAATTTAAAAGGAAAATCTTCACTTGCATTTACTCTCCAGTGTTTAGCCATTTTTTCATAGTTACATTGAAAGCCAGTTTAGCCCTGACAGGAAATTGTAGTTAATCTGCATAAACACAAAATGGTCATTTAAAATAGTCATTAAAAAAATATTCAAGAAGTTTATCTGCATAACAGTTTCCTCTCTCTTTGCCGTAAGTTTAACCTTTACTTCTTTAAAACTTTATAAATTAAGAAGAAATTTTCTTAAGTTTAGGGGTTTTGTTTTTGTTTGTTAGCTTTTGCATTTTTTCCCTTATCTAGAAATGGACATAAGAAGGTCTAATTAAACATTAAAACTCTGTACAGCTCAAAACATGAATCCAGTTTTAATGCATTATAATTACAACCTATCAGAATGATCTGTTTCTTACTGGTCCAGTGAGATGCTGTAGGAAAAAATTAAGAAGCATATAAGGCAGTGTCTAAGTCATTCTCCTAGAGAGTCACAGTTCATGTTAGCAAACAAACAACACACAAAAAGAAGAAAGCCCAGGGTAAAAAGACCTGTTTAACCTAGTTTAATGCAACAATTTTCCAACTTGCTTGACCATATCATTTATAAAAGTCATGTTTAACACCTATTAGGATCTTCTCAACTCAGGAATCAAACCCAGGTCTCCCACATTGCAGGCAGATTCTTTACTGTCTGAGCCACCAGGGAAGCCAAGAACCCAACAAACTAGTGTTTAAAGATCATCCTTTGGAAATACTCGTGGGCTGCTGTCGGCGGGGTCGCACAGTCAGACACGACTGAAGCGACTGAGCAGCAGCAGCAGCAGCAGCAGCAGCATGTCATTGTGTGATTCTTGTTGACTAAAAGAACAGTGCCCTGAAGGATCCAGTTAAAAATAAATCACTCTACTGTTTCCAAGTTAGTTTCTTATTCCTTCATAATCTGAACACTCTATCAAATATGTTTATATTGCTGACAAAGCCCTATTTCCAAAATGGGTTCTTAGAACTTTTTTTCCAATTTTTAATACAATATTAATTAAAACTATAAATGTTAGATTTGGGGAGAAAAAGTCCATAAATGCCTTCATGTATGTAATTATTCTCAAAGTTTTTATTTTGGTTGAATAAGTAAACTTTGGATATGGGCTCTTGCATAAATAAGTTTATTTCCTTTTTAAATAAAATATACATCTGAAAGTAGAATTCATTTCTGTCACTAACTACCTGGACTTGGGCTAAACTTCACAGGCTAAGGGTTCAGTCCTCTACAAGACTGCTCTCGCCTCCGACATGAGCTGTGCATGTTCGGGAATCCCGGGTGAGCCTCGCTTCTGACCAACTGGCCACAGATTTCGGGTCCCCACTACTCCCTCAGGTTCAATAATTCACTGGGATGATTCAGAGAACTCAGAAAGCACCATACTTACAGTTAGAGTTTTATTATAGCAAAAGGATAAAAATCAGAACCAGTCAATAGAAGGGACACACAGACGAGGGCTGGGAGGGTCCCAAACACAGGGCATCCGTGCCATCGCCCCGTGGAACCAGGAGACATCACCATCTTGGCCCCTGGATGTCCTTTACCAGCCTGAGCTTTTGTATCCAGAGTTTTCTAGTGGGGAAGGAGTTATTATGTAGGCATTATTAGTTGAATCATTGACCACAGAGTTAAACTCAATCTCCTCTCCCCAGAGTTTGGGAGGATATCAAGAAGCTGAAAGCCCCAAGCTTTTTAAATACATGTTTGGTCTATATGGTATAGTCATCCCCTTTCCTTAGACATCTTCGCATAAACTCACATGTAGTCTAAGAGGCCCAGCATGAATAACAAAGATACTCCTGTCACTCAGGAAATTTCAGAGCTTAGAAGCTGTCTGCCAGGAATCAGAGAAACAGAACAGCCAAAGTCTTCATTATACAGCAGTGTTTTAGAGTTTGCTCTTAGAAATGGCCTTGATCGTGAACTGCATAGGTATACTGCCTGAATCTGAATGCTCCTAGTCATTGCGTAAGCTATCGGTATTGGAAGAGCAACAGCTACAAAATCTGACAGCAGTTAAAACTACTGTTGAAATTTTCTGAAAAAGTCTATAAGTACCTAGCAGATATGAAAAGATATGTCTTCACATGTATATGAAACAAAAATATAAAAATAAAATAACTGTTTATTGCAGTTACATAAGCTTACCTGAATACTTCATTATGAACATTTTAATTGCCTAGGGTTGATTCATAACCTTTCATACACTGAATGTAAGAATTTTATAGGTAGAATAGTTGATTATAGGCGTTTGGATATATACACGGTAGTTTAGTTTCCCCAGCTTTTCAAGTTATCTGTTCTTAATCTATAATTACAAAAGAATATTCTATTCATTTTGAAACTATTTTTCAGTAACCTTTTTCAGTATTTTCAAATCCATAAGGACCATAGTAGATAAACTTCTAGCTAAATGTTCTCATTTGCAATTGCAGTCATGTGCATATAACACACATTTAAGCAGGATAGATTTTTCAGGTCACTTTTGAGATTAATCCAGCTGTTTCCAATGGAGGGCCAGCAGAGCTCATTCACACAGCTGTAAATCAGAACCAACCAATATGTTCCACGTGCTTTCAAAATGAATTCTTTAATCTATCAACAGTACACCTTTCAACAGCACGATATCATAATTGGGAAAGTTGTTGAAAGCTACTTTATCTGCACATTCATAATTCAAATGAATGAGGTGACTGGATATATCTCAAAGGTCCTCTGGTTGCCACTCAAAGCCTGCTAATTTTGTATTCATTTCAACCTGAAAGCAGCCATCAGAACAGATATAGATACAAAAACTACAATCAAAATTCAGAAGTTTGATTTTTTCATGTGTCATATTCTGTGTTGAGCTACCAAGTTTTAACACCCTCATTGTGAAGTCATTTATTTTATTCCAGCATTCTCGGGAACCATAAATTGCTTCAAGATGCCAGCAGTTTATTTAGCCTTAAAACGCTTCAGATGTTTCTGTCTTTCTATCCGCCATGATCGTTTGGTGTTAATTGCCCTCAAAAATGATCCTAGTGGAGAAGGCAGGGGAATGCTTATCTGGCAGTTCACTAGTAGCATTAAGGATTTTAATTGTACGAGATACACTTGACAGGCAATTATTGAATGTTGTTACACATTAGAAAATTAAAATGGAATGCTAAGCATTATACTCTTTCGCAGTTGTGTCTTTATCTCAGTGCCTAATTTGCATCTTTCAGCAGTTTAATTGAGTTTTATTGGAGAGACATTTTCTGGAGTACTCTATTGGAAGATCAAACATAAAAATTTTATATCTGCTTACTTAATAATACAATGTGAATCAAACTGAAGTCAGACATGACATATTTCACCAGTGCCATTTGTACTTCAGCAGATAAAATGGAAAGAATTTCCATTTATCTGTTACTCTGAAGTAGTGACATAAAAATCATGTGAGTCTACTGTCAGTTATAATTACTGAATGGCAAAAGGTTAGAGGTTTGTTTTTGCGGTTATTTTGATCTTTTGCAAGCCAGGAAAGGTGGCGCTAGTGGTAAAGAATCTGCTTGCCAGTGCAGATGACAGAAGAGATGCGGGTTTGATCCCTGGGTCAGGATGATCCCTTGGAGGAGGGCAGGGCAACCCACTCCAGTATTCTTGCCTGGACAAGAATTAATTAATCCCATGGACAGAGAATCCTGGCATGCTGAGTTCATAGGGTTGCAAAAAGTCAGATACAACTTAGCACACACACACGCACAAGGTAGGAAATGAAATTCTAGAAATATTTCAATAATTTATTACATATGAAATAGTAGTGTTCTTTTACTAAAGCGCTTTTGATAATATTTGGCAATAGTTGGGTTTTTGTTAATTAATTGTCTTTTATAAACATCAAATAATTTGGTTACTGATGACATGGATTTGTAAGTGACTTTAGACATTTTTAGCTTGACTCAAAATGAATTATATACCTCAGTATAAGAACTGAAACTATAAAACTCTTGGGGAAAAATGGGCGTTTTTGACTTTTATGACCTTGGATTAGATAATCGTTTCCTAGATAGGACACCAAAGTACAGCAATAAAAATAAAAATAGATAAATTGGACTTCATTACCATTTAAAATTTTGTTCTTCAAAGGACACTAAAGTAAAAGAGACATAATAAGCAAGTTTTGACAAATGTATAAAGTGGAGCACTCATATCCTGCTAGTGGTATCGTAAAATGGTACCGTCACTTTGGAAAACAGTTTGGCATTTCAGTAAAAAGTTAAATAAAGAATTATCATATGATCAGATAATTCCATTCCTAGGTACATACCCAAGAGAACTGAAAACTCATGTGTGCAGAAACTTGTACACAAATATTCACAGCATTATTTGTAATGTACGAAACATGGAAATAACTAAAATGTCCATCAATTGATGAAAGGATTGAAAAATATGATACTTCCATACAATGGAATACTATTTAGTTATAAAAAGGAGTGAGGTACTAACACATGTCACAGCATAGAAGAATCCTGAAGACGTTGTAGTAAGTAAAAGAAGCCGATCGTAAAACATAATGTTTGATTTCATTTTATAAAATGTTCAGAATAGGTGAATTCTTAGAGATACAGACTAGATTAGTGGTTGCTAGAGAACGGGAGGGAAAATGGGAAATGGCTGCTAACAGGTATAGCAGTAGTAACGAAAATGTTCTAAAAGCAGATGGTGGTGATGGTTGCATAACACAGACTATATTAAAGACCAAAACATGAGCTGACCTTTATGATATATAAATTATGTCTCAATAAAATTTTTAAAAGTCTACCTAGAGTTCTTAAACTGTTTACATTATGCTGCTGCTGCTAAGTTGCTTCAGTCGTGTCCAACTCATGTGTGACCCCATAGCCGGCAGCCCACCAGGCTCCCCCATCCCTGGGATTCTCCAGGCAAGAACACTGGAGTGGGTTGCCATTTCCTTCTCCAATGCATGAAAGTGAAAAGTGAAAGTGAAGTCGCTCAGTCGTGTCCAACTCCTAGCGACCCCATGGACTGCAGCCCACCAGGCTCCTCCGTCCATGGGATTTTCCAGGCAAGAGTACTGGAGTGGGGTGCCATTGCCTTCTCTGGTTTACGTTATAGTCATTTTCAAAATGGAATCTTTGGTGTTGATGTAAAATGGTAAGAGCAGAGTGTTCTCTTCCTTCCAGAACAACCACTCTCACAGGCAGAGTGTGAGAGAGGACAACACTGGACTCTTGACCAGGGGAATTTTGCTTTTTCCACTTGTTTGTCTTGAGAAAAATAGGGATAAACTGATAACTGTGAAATGCCAAGTTGGTACTAAGGGAAGGGTTAGGAAAATGCTCCCATTTCTCAGGACAAATCTGTAGACTCTTAAATTAATAGACTGTGTGATTTGATGGAATGAGTGCTAGACTAGACTCAGATCCTGGCCTCATCTCTGACTGTGTGACCTTGCCCTTGTCAGTTATCTCTCCGTACGTGTTTTCTGATCTGTCCAGTAGAGCCTCCGTACATGCCCACTACGTTTATGCTATTTTCAAGAGAATCAAATGAATACGGTATGTGAAGGTGCTTTGAAACTGACAGCACTATAATAATATGAGGCATTATTTATTTAACATCCTTCATTTTTCTTCATCAGACTTGATTTTCAACGAAAGCGAAACAGAAGGTGCTAAGTTAAATGGTCCCTTTTGAATACTGATTGAGAGGGTCTGGCTTTCTTCTTGAGGGAGAATGTTGCATGGACTCAGACACTTGAACTTATGTGACATTAGCAGATAGGATTTTACAGAAAACTGTTATCATTTTTTTAATGTATTATTCCGGCAGCATGAGAATGACATGGCAGCAGACAGGTTATTGTCAATTAAACACGAGCTGTCAGAAAGTCAGAAATGTTGAAATATGGTGAGCATGAATCCTAAGCAGATCATACAGCAGCTGCTTAGCTGTTACTTGAACAGAGTCACTGTGCTATGTGTCATTTTCCTGCAGGATTTAATTTGAGTCCCTAATGACAGAGACACCTCTCCATTTGCATGTTGCTGCCAAGTCCTTCTAAATGGGCTGGAATGGTGGGTGGTAATAGCCGAGGGCCATGTGGAGGAGACAGCCCTTGTCTCATTTTTATCTGCTCAGGTTACATTGAAGAGGCCTGCATCATCCCCTGCCCCTCAGACTGCAAGCTCAGTGAGTGGTCCAATTGGTCGCGCTGCAGCAAGTCCTGTGGGAGCGGTGTGAAGGTTCGGTCTAAATGGCTGCGTGAAAAGCCCTATAATGGAGGGAGGCCATGCCCCAAACTGGACCATGTCAACCAGGTATCTTCTGCTCTTGGGAATATTGTAAAATACTTCTTAGATGCACACTGATCTCTCTTTTTTTTTTTTAACCCAAAATAGAGAATAAATAATATCCCCTGAATAAGATATTTGACCCACTTTACAATGCCTGAGTAAATTATTAAAATTACAAGTCAGATGGATGATCTCTGTATTCTCAAGAGATTTAATATACTGTATGTGTATATATGTGCATATTAATGTAATAGAAATAAAAAATGAAATCTACCTTTAAAATACTGTCAAGGTATTTAATCTGTTGTTATACAATAATTTGAGTGTTGGGAGCAAGATTGTCTTATCTGATAAATCCATTAGACTCAGAAAAAAAATCTCAATTGCCAACCATACAAATTAAAATCAAGGAAGTTATGTAGGGTGTGGGTCAAAAATGGGAAATATATTCTGTTGATATGAAATATGATAAGATGAAAGAGATGAAGATGGTGTCAAAGTGACTCTGTGTTATCTATCAATTTGGCGATTGGCCTTTTCAGTATTATTTGGAACTTTCTTTGACTTTGAATACACACTTTGTTAGCAGCTATTCATAGTTATGACTTGTGTTCCACTGGAAATAGAGTGAAATATCTAATAGGAGGAATTGTTTAATATAAGATTGCTAGTTTAATGTAACATAAGATTCATCAGACAGTTATTGCCATGTTTGATCTACATGAGGATTAACAAAGAGTGAATTTCACACTAGATATGAAGATACGTGTGTGGATATTAAGATGTATGTTTAACTCACAAAAGAACAAAGTTATATGTATGAACCAAATTTAAATATGTAGGTATGTTTCATACACACATAGATTGTCTAATTTTAATCTTCAAATACACTGCTCACCCATATACATTTGCCTTCCCAAAAAAACCTTTGTTCATCACAATAAAATTATAGAGAAATAAAAATAACTTTTGAATAAAGCAATTAAGGGCCAAGAAAGTGAATTAAATTGCATAGAAAGTCTTCTAAAAGAATGTTGATTTTTCGCAAGTAAAATTGCTAAACTTGCTTTTAAATAAATGCAACTAAAGGTGACTAATATACTTCACTGCTGCCACCTACTGGTAATTGAGTGTCTCTACCCCAGTAACGATCTCTAAAGAAGAAAATGCATGACCCTGATGAAACAGAAAAACTGAAATGTAATGTTTATAATACAAAAGAATATTTTTCTACAAGTTTTGAAATATTGACTTTCCAGTAGTAAACTAAAATTTCAATAATTTTTATTCATGTTTTGAATAAATTCTACGCATTTTCTTAGCTTCAGTGTGTATGTGTATAGCCAGTCAGAATTTAAGTTTTGCTTGCCTCAGCGTCTTTTATGTAGTGAATTTAGAAAAGTTCAAAATGGCTGTGCCAAGTTGTCTTTGCTACTAAAACTTTTACCTAAGCCCCTTCTGTGTCACTCTGATAAAATCTAATGCAGAGCATGTTATCTGAGTGTTTGTTACCAGACTACTGGTTACGGTATATTGAGACATGTACAATGGAAAAATCAAAACTGAAACAAGAAATAATAGATTTCTGAATCTTCGAGCATAAATGTTCTACATTAAAAGTAGAAACTTCTAAGGATTCATTTGTTAGTAAAATGTAAGAAAAGAATATGCAAGGTTTGTGTAACTGAAAATTGGGGAGGGGGTTGGTGTAAATTTTTGAAAATTATGTCATATAGATTTTTACTGCAGTCATACCTTCCTCAATAAGTAATCTGTGGTAGTTTGCCTTGAAAATGGTTTCTGAGGTTCCCTTTTCCATTTGAGGAAGCGAATACTCATTTCCTCAGAAATGTGGGTGAATGAATTGATTAAGATCAATCAGTCTATAAATAGCCCGCTCACAGTTTGGTCCACCAGATATCTGCAGTCATATATTCATTCCCCAAGATACGTATTTTGAGGTCTACTCGGTTTTCTAAGATTTCTTCCTCCTGCCTACCAAATCCTTTCCTGGACTGTGCTATTTGCAATTCGTTTGTGTATCTTAATTTTAAACAATAATAAGGAGGTGGCTTTTCTATTTTAAGGTCTAAGATAAATGTTCGAGTCATTTACCAAGAAAAAAACACACCCACCTTTTCTATATGGATAATACTTGAAACTTAGAACGTGAGATCTTCTCGCCAAATATACCAACATTTTAACTTGTCTCTGTTTCTCTCCCTTTGCTTCATTCCTGGTGAACCCTGGTCCAGGCCCAGGTAAGAACTGCTAAACCTCATGGTTCATGATAGAGTGCTGTTGGTTTCCATTTCACTCCTGGCATCAGAGAATCTATTCTTTTTATCTTTCACACAAAAGAAGTCATATTTTTCATAAAACTTTTCTTCTGCAGCTATTCCCTTTTTTTTTTTCCTAACGTGTTACATGTGTTTTCTCATTTTAAAATCAGGGCCTAAAGTACAGGGCTAGAAGAGAACAAGCTTAAATCTCTCGCCTTGAAAAGGCAGTGGCACCTCCTGTCTCATGCTTCTTGGGTGAGGGAGAGGAGTAGGTGGGCTCCAAGGGGTCGCAGGAGGCCGCTCTGAACTGATTTGTATTCTCTCCAGCATAGGAGATTAAAATGAAAGCCATCAAAGGAGTAGGAAAGATGGCATTTCCCCTTCAATTGTTCCCTCCTCCACAACACGTAGGGTAATGTTTTACTAAATACTAAAATAGTATTTAGTTCTATTTTAATACAGCACACAATGTGAAGGTGATCATTTATGACAGTCATTACAGAGTCTTACTCCAACAGTGCATACTTTTTTTCTATGTGTGGTAGGTCAACTTTATTCACTTTCCAGGGATGTTTAGTAAAACTAAAATTTGCACAAAGAATGGTTCCAATGGACTACTTAAATCTGTATTTTCTGGAATTGAATAACTATATAAAATATTCACGTACTATTGTGTGTGGGTGGGTATTATAAAGTAGGAAATAGAGTTGAATTATCATAGATTTTGAAATAATTTTAAGAGGCATTTTTCTTTAATGATTGAGTCAGCTCTGTTGCAGTGGATTAAAGTCCTTTTTTTAAATTAATTTACTCCATTCTCTCACTGAGAAAAGACTATAGTTGGTTCATTGTGCTAAAAATCCTGAAACCCACCAATGACACCACCGCAGACCTGGACCTGCAAGCCTTAACGGGCACCAGAGCACCGACGATTTGCTTTATTTCATGTGGCCCTCAGTGCTTTGCAGCTGTGTAATATGAGACCAATTTCAGACCTCACTTCCAAGCCCTAAATGATTTAAGATAACTTTATTTAAGATAGCTGTATTTCGTATTATTTATCTTTTAATTTCCTCTATGGAACATGAAAAAATTCTTATTGGTATACATACTTATTTGGAAAATGGGCCAAATTATATTTATTTGAAAAGAACTACTTTTATATGCTGTGTTCTTACTGTTGTTCAGTTGCTAAGTTGCATCCAACTCTTTGTAACCCCATGGACCGCCCCATGCCAGGCTCCTCTGTCCTCCACTATCTCACAGAGTTTGCTCAGATTCATGTCCATTGAGTCAGTGATGCTATCGAACCATCTCATCCTCTGCTGCCCTCTTTTCCTGTTGCCTTTCAGTCTCTCCCACAGCATCAGGGTCTTTTCCAATGAGTCAGTTCTTCGCATCAGGTGGCCAAAATATTGGAGCTTCAGCTTCAGCATCAGTCCTTCCAATGAATATTCAGGGTTGATTTCCTTTAGGGTTGACTGGTTTGATCTCCTTGCAGTCCAAGGGACTCTCAAGAGACTTCTCCCAAACCACAGTTTCAAAAGTGTTGTTATATGCTTCCTTAATTGCTTAAAAATTAATGATAATTCTTCTATTCATTCATTCATCTTACTCAACAAGTCTCTGTAGAATGCCTCACATATGAACACCCTGGGCTAAGTACTGAAGACACAGAGACTGTGACCAGGAGGTATGGCCCAGGAAGTTATAATACCGTGTGGTAAGCGTCAGTCCAGGAAAGTACGGAGTGTGTCTGATGTGGTCCGTGAGGTCTGATCTCCAGCTACAGTGTGATCGCAGATCAGCAGAACACAACAGGGCTAGCCCTGCCTGCCCTTCACTGCTGCAACTCGAACTCTCACGAGGGCCTCCATGTTCCTGTTTTAGGACAATGAACAGTAAAAGAGAGGCTGGTGTAAAAGTGAAATATCTTGAGTACTGAACTGTGAGGCGCCCCTCTCACCTTCTCCGGTTCCGGGCAGTGAGGTCACTGAGAACCATGTGTGTTTCAGGTGTATGAGGTCGTCCCTTGTCACAGTGACTGCAGCCAGTACATATGGGTCACAGAGCCGTGGAGCATCTGCAAGGTGACCTTTGTGAACACGCGGGACAACTGCGGAGAGGGTGTGCAAACCCGAAAAGTGAGGTGAGGTCAAGCACGGGGGAGCAAAGGCACCGCCACCTCCCGAGTTCTCGTGTGCCAGCCTGAACTTGCCCTCCCCCCAGGTCTCCTGAGTGAAGTTCTCTTCAGTACTTTTAGGGAGTCTTGTGTTCATGGAAAGCTCTGAGAGGATCTGCTTCCAGCAGCAGTTTGTCACCCTCTGCCTTCTGATTTTTGGAAGCTTTGCTTCATGGTGCTCTTGCCCAGAAAAGGCTGCATAGTGAACGTGAGCTGGACTAAATGCAGATTTTCCAATCCCAATCAGTTCTTCCTTAAAGGTCAACTGTATTTCTAACCATAGTTCAGTGATAATCTTTTATAAACTCTTTTATCTTTTGATGCTAATGCATCAAACTGTCCACCTTTTGAATACTCCCATTGCCCTGGAAAGCCTTCACTAAAACCTTACCCTGGCTGGCTGGTGCCACTCATGTGTTATCTGTGGCCAGTGGCCAGTAGGGTAGCCACTCACCACGTGTGGCTATTTCACTTGAAATCTAAACCAATGAAAATTAAATAAAATGCATTTCCTCAACCACACTAGACCCATCCTAAGTGCTCCATAGTCGGAGGGGGCTACTGGCTATTCTTTGAGACAGCACGGTTATTTTTCCATTGTCATAGAAAGTATGAGAGCCTTGTCATACTGCTGAGCAGCCTTTTTATATCTATAATGCCCCACATACCCCTTAGTGTTTTGAAAGATCCATCTATATGTCTGTCCCCTTTATTAAATGCTATCTGTCCAAACTGAGACTCTGTCGTAGTCATAGAAATTCTCTAAAACCCAATACGATTGAAATATTGTAATAAATATGGTTTAGTTGCTGAGTTGTCTCTGACTCTTGTGACCCCATGGACTGTAGCCCACCAGGTTCCTCTGTCCACGAGATTTTCCAGGCAAGATAACAGAATTGGGTAGCCATTCCCTTCTCCAGGGAATCTTCCTAACCCAGGAATTGAACCCAGGTCTCCTGCATTGCAAGCAGATTCTTTACTGACTGAGCTACAAGGGAAGCCCATAATAAGTGTAATACAATTAAATTGACTCATTAAATTATACCTAAAGCATCTGCATATGATTCTTAAGGGTCTCAAACCTGGGAAATCAGTATATGAGGCTTTATTATCTCCACTTTAAGAAAAGATTCAAAAGTATTAAGTAATGTGCCTAAGCAGACGGTGAGTGAAGTGACAGAGTTGCATTGAAACTCAAATGTTTTGCCACTCTTTAACCAGTTTATCCTAACTCTACTGAGTGATACACGGTAAAGAAACATATAAAACATCCAAAGCTTTACAACTTCCAATTGTGAAGAATTCCATTCTTACTCATGACGTAGCTCTTCGTGAATTTAAGATGACTGTTTCTTTATCTGTTTCAGTAGGAAAGTAGAGCAAGTTAATGTTTATATCATAAAACCTTGGGACTGTGTAAAACATTGGCTCTGATAAAAATAATCTCTTTTGTTTTTAAACCTCACTCATCTTAAGTCTCAAGTTATTTTTCTGAGTATTAAGAAGTGGATGAGGTGGAGGGTGGAGGAAATGAGTTAATAGGGAAACAGGGAATAAAAAGATATTCTGTTTTCTACCACTCTTCTGCCAAATTTAAATTTTATCTTTAAAATATAAAAGTATTTTCTTTATATTAAAAATTTGATAAAGTTGGTTTTTTTGTTAATATAAAAATTACAATAGCTTCTTTCAGCTTTCCCTCCAGCTGTCTATTATTATATGTTGCTTCTTTTTGCTTTCCAAATGGCTATTGTCAATGTTTTCAAACACATTTTAAACAAAGTAACTTTTAAGGTCAACCTATTTTTTCAGTAAACATTTTTAATGCAAATAGAGAATTGATGAAAATTTCTTATCATGTAATAACGCTCCTTAAGGTTAAATGCCATGTTAGATGCAACCATTGGGTGACATTTCAGGACAAATACATCTATAAGGAAGTGTGAAAGTGAAAGGCGCTCAGTTGTGTCTGACTCTTTGTGACCCCACAGACTATACAGCCCATGGAACTCTCCAGGCCAAAATACTGGAGTAGGTAGCATTTCCCTTCTCCCCAGAATCTTCCCAATCCAGGGACTGAAGCCAGGTCTCCCACGTTGCAGGCAGATTGTTTACCAGCTGAGCCACCAGGGCAGCCCAGAAATGCTGGAGTGGGTAGCCTATCCCTTCTCCAGCGGATCTTTCAGACCCAGGTATCAAATTGGGGTCTCCTGCAATGCAGGCAGATTCTTTACCAGCTGAGCTGCTAAGGAAGCCCTTTTAGGGTGGTGTGACATATCAAAGACTGAATAATGGTAGTGATTTGCCCTGGTGAGACAGAATATTTTTTCACTGACATTTTTCTAAAATTTTCAGCACATGATGATAATAAAAACCAGTCAGATTTGGTTATTTCTGTTGCTTTTGAAATTTCTGCAGGCAATCTACCCCCTTACTGCCACAACTGTGGTGGGTGCCTGGCTCCACCCTTGGCCCCAGTTTGGTTCTATGCTCTGTTTTCTAAAACAGTTTGATATTCTCACAGCATAATCCCTTCTCTTATGGAATGGAAAAAGTCCAAGCATTTGAAGAAAGCAAATGAACTTAAAGTGCCTTCCTTTGGGCTCAAGACTTGATCCAAATAGGTTTTCTGTCTTCTGCAGTGCTAAACAGTGGTGGTGGGACTAAACCACTATCCCCATTCTACAGTGACAAAAATATCATTAATACAAAATCAAATAAATAAAACTTACAAATAATTTGAATGCCAACAAGGAGGGTTTTTTTTTTTTTTTTTGCAGTTGTGGCACATTTAAATGATGAAATTGCAAAATTCAAATGTAATCATTAAAATGTATGTTTTAGAAAAACAGTTAATAACATGAGATGTTTATCATATTAATGTTTTTCCTAAATGGTGCAAATAGTAGGTAAAGTTTATTCCTATTTAATGAAATGAAAATATATGTTTAAATACAGTAGTCTGCTAAGAGTGATTCTCTCTGATATAATGTATTGAATTTTTTATCATTTCTTCTGATTTTCCTAAAATGAATTTATTACTTGTATAATAAAAACTGAAGGAAAAGAAAAGCCTTTGAAAATAAAAAGTTTTATGTACATAAGTACTTAATAGAGTATTGAACATCTGTCCCTAACTCTGGATCAATAGGTAATTTTGCAAGTTAATCCTTGTACATCATGTCAGAGCCTAACATGAATGCAATCTTTTCTTAGCAGCAAATCCAACTTTGGAGATTGAACTGTCCTGTCTGTTCCGTGTCCTCTCAGAGCTGCTGTCAACAGAGCATTTTTAAAATACCAGTGAAGCTAGAAAATTTTTCCTAAGACACTAAAATTCTCCTCCCAAAATGTATAATTTAGTTTTTTCCTTCAACGGTGAAATTGCAAAAAAGCCTACATTTGCATGTTTTTGTGATTACTTTTTATTTTTTAATTTATCTTTAATTGAAGGATAATTGCTTTACAGTGTCGTGTTGGTTTCTGCCAAACATCAACATGAGTGATTACTTTTTATATTTATATTCGCATACAAAAAAATGCAGAGCTGGGTATCTGTGTGGATATTTTTCAGGTTACAAACCCAGTTAAGACGAAACCAACAGCATACTTTTCCAGTTTTTGCTGCATCCCACAGGAAACCCACATTTCTCTTAAAATCAGCAGCACGGTATGGAAAGGTGATTCTGCAGAGAACTGTCAAGATGCAATCTCCCTACTGATTGTAAATCCCTGAGAAAAGTTGAGATTCCAGGTATAATTGGTAATATAATGCAACCAACAGTTTAAAACATTGCAGTGGGTTTGAGGCTTGAGAGCCCAAGCCTTCCTCTTCATCTCCTGCAATGCAGTTCTCTTCCCATACTTAGTAATTCGGTTGACCTTCTCTGAGTCACAAATGAGGGATAAAGATTTTGTCTTCTATTAGAAAAGTGCTTGGAGAGATTAACTATGGTAAAAAGCGAAGTCCAGTATACTAGCCACTTTAATTAGACTCCCAAGAGATGAGTTAAAGAGCCCTTTATGACTGCTCACAACACAATGAAATGTAATGAAATGTTTGGATTTATTCTGTTAAAGGTAACAGTAAAAAAGGTCAAGATATTGGAAGATCCCAGCAACCCCATTTAGAGAAGTCGTGCTATTACTCTAATGATTGTCTCTCACTTCTGGCTTTCTTTTAAGGTTATCAGCAAACGGGAAGCTAAAATTACTTGTTAAATGACAAAATAACTTGATAAAGATCATCAGTTACTTTCAAAAGCAGTTAATGAAACTTCTGCCTAGGAGATTTCAATGTGCGTTGTCTTCCATCATATATGAATCTACCTTCTCTGTGGAATCCACTATTTTTCTTGAAAGAAAAAAAATGCATTATATTCCAAAATTGCAACCCATCTCTGAATATCTGTGGCCAATGCTTTAGTTTCTGCATGATAATTTAGGTGTAAATAAATGACTCTCTCCTTTCAGAGGAAGACACACAGAATTTGTATATACAGAGTATACACATAGTGGCTATAATTTAAAAGATGATAATGATACATGCAAGCAGAGATTTTTGATTTTTAAGTCACACTGAAGGGCTCCAACTATTTATGGGAGGCAGAGATCTTCTGTGTCTTTATGTTTGGAGAATTTTATTCATTAAATGCCAAACTCCCCATCCCCTGCCTCCATGGTGATACCTTAAGAGAAACCTTGAACCTTGTGGGTTGGCCATTGTTTGATTGTCCAAATTCCTTCACTGATAGACATGTTTTCTTCTAGATGCATGCAGAACACAGCGGATGGCCCCTCTGACCATGTAGAGGATTACCTCTGTGACCCAGAAGAGATGCCCCTGGGCTCTCGAGAGTGCAAACTGCCATGTCCTGAGGATTGTGTGGTATCCGAATGGGGTCCATGGACCCGATGCTCTTTGGTGAGACAATTAACCATTTGTTAATGTAGAATTTGCTTAATTCCTTACCACTAAAGCTTTTAAGCTTTTAACTACCATTAAGAAAATAAAACTTGGTTACTGAATTAGTTACCAGGGTGTGCTGTTGGCTACGAATGTGCCATTTAAAATCAGCAGTGTTTAGACTCATCCCGGCACAGCTTAGCTTCTTGCAAACTTTATACTCCATCACCATCCTCCTAATCCTAGCACAAAAATGTCTTTAGATTGATTTATGAATACACAGCATGTTAAAAACTGCAGTGGTGATAATGATTCCCTCCAGGTAAAGAGATAAAGAATGAGACTCTAGTAAAAGTGCTTTCATGGTGTCAAGTTATCATCTTTTGCTTTTTGCCCAGGCCATTTTATTTAAATTGTAGGAATAATCTTTCACACTGTGGGGATATGGCAGCAGGAGTATTGACACTAAAACTCAAAAGATTCTGGTAAGAAAGGGAGTAGAAAGAAGAAAGCTGGGCATCAATGAATCTCTTTCCAGGCACTGACTCTGAGCATCTTTGGACCTGGAAAGCCAGCTGAGAGTTTCAAATCGCACAGAGCTTCTAGATTTCAGCAGCCCATGGAGCACTTCCATGGGCCCTGGGGAGGAGAGTCACTTGAAACAGGACTGGCTGATGATGTAGGAAATTTGGCTTACCCCAGGCACATTTGTAAAGCTGCACACTCAATGGGGCATCAAAAGCATGGAAAAAATATTTAATGTGTAATTTATTTGCTGAAATATAATATGGGACAGATACATGTTTTCAAGGAGAAATTAATTTTCTGTTCCAGTGTTAACATTATTAAAGATGCTGATTAGCAGCCAACTGATAGAGCAGGAGCAAAACAGGGGTGGCATTTGACTTGGATACAGAATAAACTGCAATAAAGAATCAATCAGCTGTTTCACAAGGGTATGCAAATGATTTTGTATTCTAATTTCATAGCATCAGGTTTGAAGTTACTGTTTCTGTTCTTAATAACCAAATGTTTCCAAAACAAGACTGTACCAGTAGGAGAATGACAGCCAGGTTTTTTAAATTAGTGCTACCTTATATTTGTGTGCATGTATGTGTGCACATTAGGAAAATATTAATAGCTGTTTTTCCATGGACAGAGGAGCCTGGTGGGCTGCAATCCATGGCGTCACAGAGTCGAGCACAACTGATCAACTAATACACACACATACACACAATCTTAATTTTGGGGGTCCAAGAAAATAGATTATAAGTTCTGTGACCCACAGTAAAATTTGTGACCTACAGTAATTAGTATGAGCATATATTTTTGTGTATGGATGATGTGATGTATCTATTAATATTTGACACATACTCTTTTTTATCCCAGTTTTATTGAGAGATAATCAACAGACATGTTTAAGGCATACAGCATGATGGTTTGATTTACGTATATTGTGAAACGATTACCACAATAGTTTCAGCTAGCATCCATCTTCTCAAATACGTATGATAAAAAGAAGAAAAGAATAAAGGGGGAAAAATGTTCTGCTTGTGATGAGAACTGTTAAGATTAACTCTGTTAACACCTTTGCTATATAACATACGGCAGTGTTAGCTACAGTCATCATGCTGAACTTGATGCAGTCCAAGTAGTAGGGATGTATCCCTACTACTTACTGTCTTACAACTGGAAATTTGTACCTTTGACCACTTTCCTCCAGTTCTCCCTCTCCCCTACCCCTACGTCTGTTAACTGCAAGTCTGATCTTTTTCTATGAGTTTTGTTTTTTTGTTTTAAATGCCACATGTAAGTGAGAGCATACGGTATTTGTCTCTGACAGTTCACATAGCATAATGTCTTTGGGGTCCATCCCTGTTGTCACAAATTGTAGGCATCCTCGTTTTTTATGCCTGAATAATATTCCGTTGTATAATCACACTACAGCTTATTTATCCATCGATGGGCATTTTGGGTTTTTTCTGTATCTTGGTTATTGTAAATAATGCTGCAGTAAACATATGGGAACAGATATATTTTCAGGTTAGACACAGACTCTTAAGTATTGTCAACTGAAGAAAAAGACACAGCCTGAAAGTTGCCAGTTAAGTTTTATTTGGGGATCTTACTGAGGACAGTGGCCTGGGAGACGGCCCTTTAGATAGCTCTGAGGAACTGCGCCAAAGAGGTAGAGGAGGAGCCTGAATAAGCAGGAGTTTTCTGCTGGGAAAGAAAACACATGTAGTCAAATATCAAGAGTACTGTTAATCAGTGAAACAGAAATCTCTAGTTAATGATTTTAGTGCTTTCCTGTGTATAGGATTATGCAGGACTCTGGGCTCATTGAAATTATTCCTTAAACATGTATCTTAACCATCTCGGGTCAGTATCCAAAGCACAGAACGGTGCCTCTTTCTCTCGATCCTGTTTGCCTCAGGGCACGTCGCCTGCAGCAGCTGCAGTGGTGAGTGTTTGGTCCTTGTGGAACGGGACAGTGGCACCATTCTCTGTCTGCCGGGATGGCAGGCAGCATTCCCGGTCCACAGCCTCTTAGAGGCAGATGGCACATCAGAAACTCATCCAACTCCTGGACTTACAGATGAGATTAGCCAGTGGCCCAAAGGTTCTAACTCTTGCTCCAGTGCTTGCCTTAATCCATTTGCTCTTGTGTGGCCAAGTGCTCACATTTCTGAGGAGTTACGTTATTCTCTGTCAGCCTTGCAATCAAAGCAGTTTCCGGCAAAGGTCAGCTGATCCCATCAGACAACCAGCTGAGGAGGGAAGAGCCTGCCCTGACGCTGTGGAGAAGGAACCCTGCAACCTGAACAAAAACTGCTTCCACTATGATTATAATGTAACAGGTACGTGAGTAGCCTTCACCTCATAAAGGCCAAATTCCACGTCTGTCAGCTTAGCAGCATTCCCAGAAGGATGGTTCACCTCCATCCACATGTCTTTTGGACATGCTACTTGGTGGTTTAGTCACTGAGTCATGTCTGACTCTTGTGACCCCATGGACTGTAGCCCACCAGGTTCCTCTGTCCATGGGATTCTCCAGGCAAGAATACTGGAGTGGGCTGCCATTTCCTTCTCCAGGGGATCTTCCCGACCCAGGGATCGAACCCACGTCTCCTGCATTACAGGCAGATTCTTTACCACCTGAGTCCCCAGGAAAGCCATACACACTGCTTACTCTCCCAGCGGTAATTCTGTATTAAATGAAATAAATATTTATCTGTCTTATTTTTAATAAACATCAAGATAGAGAATGAAAAATTCACAAACATTAGCTCTTAAGGCAGATTGTGAATAGTCTAAGGGTACCTATGTAAGACATCCTCCCACTTTCAGAAGGTGGAAATAAACATCTTTCCCATGGATAAAAGTTTATTGAAAGATGTCTTTCTTCTTCAGAATATGTTTAATCATTATGAGTACTGGGACAACAATTCTTTGTGTGGGGGCAGTTCATATGCATGATTAGTCTGATGTAAAAAGCATTAGCAAGCTTAACCTTCCAAATTGTGTATGAAGAGAATTTTTTAGTGTTATCAAAGATCTAGGCAAAAAAAAAAAAAAAGACTGTATTTTTTAGAAGAAAAAAAGGCTTATCATAAATTATATTTTTCCCCAAACCCTCGTCTCATGTGTCATCAAGGCATATACTCTAGGAAAGAAGAGTTTTTTTGGCTTATATGACTTGGGGCAACACTGAAACTTATTTTGGAATTTTCCCCCATGTAATTTTCATGCTGAAATAAACCCCAGAAACTGTACTATGACACATAGCAGTCAGCTTGATTTTTTGTTCCTTTTGGTTTTTCTCTTCAATTTGCTTTTGTGACACAATGAAATCACAGTTCTCTGGGACAGGCTACATTACCCTGGGAAGAAAGATAAAAGAACTACCTTGTAAAAGATATTTAATAAGAGAAATAAATATGGCCAAGCTGGTTTTGAAATAAATAATACATTTTACAACATCCTAAGTATGGACAGCAAGTGAAATAGTTTTATTTGGATGTAACTGCACAAAATGCCAGCCATTTAAAATTATATTATTTTGCTAAAACAAAAATGTTGAGATTTACATTTTTACTTTAATTAGGATAAACAGTTTCTAAGTGACATTTCACCTTCAGGCCACAGCCATTTTTACAGCATCACCAAACGACTAGCCATCAAGATGGTCAAAGAGACAGCTGCCTCAGGAATAATCCCTGTAGCTGTGTGCAGCCCCAGCAATTCCATTTGACTCCTGATACGTTCAAAGCTGGGACCCATATGCTCTGCATGTGTGATGATTGATGGTGGGGCTTAGGAAGCAGTTGTGAATTAAATACGGGATTCAGGTCATCCGAGTTTCATTTGAAATCTGTTCCGTACATAGCCTTCTGTTCTGATGCACTCCTTCCCTTTCAGACTGGAGCACGTGCCAGCTGAGCGAGAAGGCAGTATGTGGGAATGGCATTAAAACAAGGATGTTGGATTGTGTTCGAAGTGACGGCAAGTCAGTTAACCTGAAATACTGTGAAGAGGTGAGGGGAGGCTGTGTTATATCTTTGTGAGTAAATTCTTCCCGAATAGTCTCAATTCATGCTGAGCCAAGTGACCGGTGCGTTATGCAGCTCTTTGCCAGCAGATGTTTTCTGCTAAACACGCTCTTGAAAAGAGACTCTTTCCAGCACTACTGATTTCTACACATAATTTCCTGTATTTTGTTCTGCTGGGAGCCCAAAGGTATGCTAATTAGCCCATTCTGAAAGAAATGCTTGGGTAACAATAAGTAATCAAGGTGAATAAAGGCAATAAATCTTAATCAGACTGCTCATCATCTTTTGTAATTTCATATGAATTTTGTGTTGCCTGGGACACCTGCCAAGAGCCGTCATTTATTCTCTCTGTTGCAAAACATTGATCGCATGTGGTTTCGTAACAGATTTTGATATTAGGATCTAATATCCAGCTGTGAGAGTCTGAGTCAGGTCTGGGTAAGAGAGAGCTTGAAATCCAAACAAAGGAATGGAGTCTACCATTAGTATCTTTTGGGTACAGAGATCTGTAACTGTTAATTCTCCAGTTTACAAAAGTAGTGTTATCGTTTCTAATATGACCTTGTGAAATGTGAGAAAACGTAGTCGTAGTTTTCACGAAGCTGTTCTTCAGGTTACAATTATTTTGTCTGATTTCCAGACGAAAAGGGTACTCATCTTCCTGACAGGTTTTGACTCCTCCTGAACTAAGGCCCAGTGGGTTCAACATGAACCCAGACAAGCTCGAGCCTTTGTAGACCTGGAACACCAGGGAGGGACTTGTAACCTCAGTAGGGCTCAGTGGACATGTGACCACAATCTCTGTCTGCCTGTCCTAGAGCTTATTATAAGCCTGTGGTAAATTATTCCAAATCTTAAGGGAAAACTTAAGATAGAAATATTTTAATCCGTTTGATATCTTTGATATTGTCATATAGACCTAATTTAACTTTCTATATATCTGTCCATAGGAACGGAGTTCCCAAATGCACTGAAAACAAATTTAGTTAATAAATTCCTCTTACAACATAATTCAGTCAATTATGGCCTTAGCTTTAATCAGAAATTTCATACCTGAATCAATTTGGCTTTGAAACTAATAACATCAAAGTAATGTGACCACTATAAAAATACAAAAATAACATTATTAGTGAATATTATAAAGTTATACACACAGGCTGGAGAGCATCCTGTGATCTGCCTCTCACATGAGTCTTTTTTTTTTGTTTTTGTAAATGCACATGCAAATGCCCTCCTAGGCCAGAATAAAATAACAATGAAGAGCTCTGAGAGCTTTCAGAAAGCTTAACCCAAATCATATAAGTTGTTGTGTCACTAAGTCATGTCCGACTCTCTTACATAATCACATAAGACCAGTGTTTAAGTATCTCATATGACTCCAGAAAAAAGATATAAATAAAGCCTTTTATTTCTTAAATGAAATGTGAGTAAAAGTCTGAGAAATAGTTTTTGTTATCCAGAAGTCTGGATAAATTTACTTTTATGTACAAATATTATGTTTGACTACTATTATGACAATTAGGGATTCAAATCGTAACATTTTAGCATATACTGTATTCAGGGAGAACAGTGCTCCTCTCACAGGAATTGGATTAAAGAATTCATATCTCATTTTATCCCCTATGGAAGCAGCGACTTCCTATGGAAGCAGCAAGAATTGGATTAAACAATTCATATCCCATTTTACCCACCCTCTGGAAGCAGGACTGAGCGACTGAACTGAACTGATGGAAGCAGTAGAATTCAATAATAGCCCTGAGAAAAGCTGGCTGTCTTTTCTAACACTGGATTGGTTGCCTACCTACTAATACATGTGCAAACCCTTCATTCCGTGCAGCGGCAGTAGCTAACTCTTGCTGTTCCTCTAACAGCCAAAAAGAAAGATGGCACTGCTGTCCAACAAAGAGGAAAATTAGGGTTAAACCCATCCAGCATTTATATAGCACTTCTGTCTTTGATGTTTCTCAGACATTAATTTACCTGATACCTAATAATTTGGTTTCTCCTTTCCTATTCTTTGATCCCTGAACATATGTTTAGGTAAATGATAGATTAGATAGATGATAGAGGAGAAAAGAAGAAACAATAAATTTAAGAAACACTACATTGTAAAGCAACTGTACTCCAATAAAAATGAAGTAATAAAAAAATTTAAGAGAGTAAGTAGTACAGGGTTAAAATATCTTACTGCTAGATACTCAAAATGTCTGTAAACAGACATCCTTTTTAATCCCCTAGTGAAATAAATACGCCAATAGTAATTGAATTCTGTGATTCAAACCCTTTCTCTATGAAACCAACATGTACCTTAAAAGCAAAACATAATTTTTATCATATCACTGTAAGATTTCCATCTCTAATCTCCAGTCCCTTCAAGTGATTTTCTGAGACTTAAGTGATATGGTAAAAGTTTTCATACCAAATGCTCAGCTTTGTCAAGTATTACTGGTGGAGAATATAATGGGAGTGCCTGCTGAGGGTTCTGGTGCATAGATCACCAATCTGATCCTCTCCCAGTGCATAACTTGGAGCCAGGAGCACTACTTGAATCACAACATAACATTTCAGAAAACTTTTCTTTTGCCATTTTCTGCTATATAGATTAGACACTATAAGCTTATCTTTCATGCAGAAATAAAAAAGGTCTTAAAAATCCCCAAGGATTACCAATTTTAAAAATTGCACTTTCCTAACCTGCTCTTAATTTTTTCCATCTCAGTGCTACTTTGCACCTTAGACTTTTAACATGTGTGCATACACAGTGGATAAAATCTCTTCCTGTACTATAAAGGTAGAATACTTAAGCAGTGCAACTGAATGCAATAAAATACACATTATTATGAGATGAGGCTAATGCCAAAATAACAATTACACCACCGTTGGCTGCTGAGTTTTAAAAGATAAAATCTCTGTAAAAAATTAATAAATATATATAAAATATTTGTAATAAAAATTCTAAAGGCCCACTCCTCCTTTTGAGAGAGGTAGCTTATTCAAAACTGTTTTGTATTATGTTAGTACATTATATTTGGGGGTTTGAGTGGCAAGTGGTCTTTAACTTTTCTCCTTTGCTTTTCAGTTTGACATCCACATATAAAAATAATATCCCCCAAATGCAATTATATGTCTGTATATTGATGATAGTCTTGGTGTTTAGTAGAAAATATTTGTGCTTAGACCTATTTATTCCTCCTTTAGGGAAATTCAACCAATATGGAGATTAAATCTTCCTTTTTTCATTTTTTATTTAAAAAGGTCAATAATATATAAGTATATTACATAAATTTGTTTCTCCATTCATCCTATTCCTTTTGCCCCACCTCTCCTGGAGTGAACCACTTTATATTTTTAATAGTTGGGGTCTTTGTCCTGCAGACATGTTTTTACTTTATTATGCATCTTGCTTATTCTCGGCATCAGTACTAACAGATCTGCCTCTGTCCTTTCAGCTTGGCTTGGAGAAGACCTGGCAGATGAACATGTCCTGCATGGTGGAATGTCCTGTGAACTGTCAGCTTTCTGACTGGTCTCCGTGGTCAGAATGTTCTCAAACGTGTGGCCTCACAGGTTTGTTTGTGCCTTATTTGGCATTTGATTAATGGTCAAGGAGTACAAAATAAAACGTCCCTCTTACTTTAAGTCACATCAGACAATCTTCAGAAAGGTTGAAGCGGGGTATATTTCCTTCCAAAACATCTAAACCTTTCTTGTTCCTCAAACCTCAGGAGAAATGTCTTCGATCCCTTCTCCAAGAAAGATACATGCTTGATAATATGGCATATTACTAACAGTGCATCACGTTGTATCTTTTAAGGAAAAATGATCCGAAGACGAACAGTGACCCAGCCCTTTCAGGGTGATGGAAGACCATGCCCTGCCTTGATGGAACAGTCCAAGCCTTGCCCAGTGAAGCCCTGTTATCAGTGGCGGTATGGCCCATGGTCTGCATGCCAAGTGCAGGTAATCAGTCTCAAGAAGTGGTATGGAAATGTGTATTCTTTATTTGCAGAGACTTGGTTTCAGAAATCTCTCTCAGAGCTTACAGACGGCATGTTTCTTGTTAAAGATTTTAGTACCTTGCCGTTTCATAGCTATTTAATTAGTTTTGATAACAAGCACTTCCTGTCCCGTATTTTAAAACCATTTGGAGACTGATCCATTTTAATGAAAATTTATTTGCCTGTCTTTGGCTAGAAAACAAATAAATTGTTCATTGTATGCTTTATAGCTGGTGCCCTACAGGACTTCTTCCCCAGGGTTTCAGATGCTCCTTAAACTGCTCATAAATCATAATCAGTGGTGCAGATGACTGTTGAGCGATAAGCTAACTAATGAATTATTTTCTTTCCTGATTAGTCATTTCTTCCTCCACTTCAGGATGCGCAGTGTGGCGAAGGGACCAGAACAAGGAATATTTCTTGTGTAGTGAGTGATGGGTCAGCTGACGATTTCAGCAAAGTGGTGGATGAAGAATTCTGCACTGACATTGAACCCGCTATAGATGGTAATAAAAAAGTGGTTCTCGAAGAAACCTGCACCCAGCCTTGCCCAGGTAACAACAGCAAAACAGAATTCATACTTTTGGCCATTCCTTACCAGTACCACGGTGAAGGGGTTGCATGTGTAAGCCCAAGGTAAGAGATGTCAACAGTCTTCTCATTCAGTAATACCTGTGCAAACAGCTAGAGACTGTAGTGTGGATGAAGTGGGCACTGCCTCCTTATTGCCAGCTGGGGGTGAAGTTCAGTTCCACATGAGCCTCTATTGACACTCACCTCCTTGGAGTTTTAACATCTGCAAAGAATGGCAGAACATATATGTATTCAGGATTTCCAGAAAGAGAGAACGGAGAATGAGAGGCAGGCAGTGTTTATACACATAATGCATAGAGAAGGATTTAAGTCATAATGAAAGCTTCTTGTGGGTCCTGGGTACAGTGCACAACAAATTCACACCTAGATACGCTGTAGTGAAAACATAAAATGTGGGAAAATAGAGAATTTATGAAGCATTCAGAAAGAAAAAAGCAGATTACCCAGAACTGGAAGACAATCAGAATTATAACAGATATCGTCTTAGATAGATGGAAGCCAAAAGATAATGAAATATATTCAGAGCATGATACAAAATAATCAACGACCTAAAATTCTACTGCCAGCTAAATTATCATTCAAGAGTAAGAAAAAATAATGCTATATGAGAAAACTTTCCAAGAAATCAGTGGCTCAATGTTGGACACAGGAGCAAAGCAAGTAAAATGGAAGAAAAATGCTATGTATCAAGTGGTGTAGAAATAACTAGCAGCAAGTGATATGTTAATGATGAGGAATTTGGGCTTCATGCAGAACACCCAAAGGCAGATAGAGTCAAAATAATCGCATTGTCAAGCATGACCCTGGGCCTTAAGATCAAAGGGCAGCAATATATTTGTGGGCTAGGAAAGAACAGGAGAAGGCAATGGCAACCCACTCCAGTACTCTTGCCTGGAAAATCCCATGGGTGGAGGAGCCTGGTAGGCTGCCGTCTATGGGGTCACACGGAGTCGGACACGACTGAAGTGACTTAGCAGCAGCAGCAGCAGCAGCATTCCATTGTATGTATGTACGTGTTTTTGTGCATTCCTCTCTTCCTGGACATTTAGCTTCCATGTCTTGGCTGTTGTAAATAGTGATGCAGTGAACTCTGGGGTGGGTGTGTCTTTTCCAGTCATACTTTTCTCTGGATACAGGCCCAAGAGTGGGATTTCGAGACCATATAGTATCTGTGTCTTTAGGGTCTTAAGGAACCTCCATGCTGTTCTCCACACGGTTGTTAGCAATTTAGGTTTTCAGCAGCAGTGTGGGAAGGTTCCCTTTTTTCCAGGCCCTTCCTAGCATTTGCTCTTTGTAGACTTTTTGATGATGGTCATTTTGACAGGTGAGAGGTGATACCTCAGTGTAGATGTGTAGCTTTGATTCGCGCTTTTTTTTTTTTTGATATTTATTTGTTTGTTTCTGGGTTTCTTTTTTTGTCTGTGCTAGTTCTTTATTGCTGTGTGCAGGCTTTCTCTCGTTGCGATGTGCGGGCTTCTCACTGTGGTGGCTTCTCTTGTTGGGGAGCATGGGTTCAAGGCGCACAGGCTTCAGTAGTTGAACATCTCATGAGCTCCAGTTGTGGTGCACAGGCTTAGTTGTTCCCTGGCATGTGGGATCTTCCCAGACCAGGAATCGAACTTGTACAAGGCACACTCTTAACCTCTGAACCACCAGGAAAGTCCTTAATTTGCTTTTCTCTAACAATAGGCTACAGGGAAGACCTTTGTAGGTGCTTTTTTTCTTTTAAAGAGTATGAGTAAAATTTCCCTGTTGAAACTGACTTTTTGAAAGCCTGCCCTGTTTTGAATTGTTATTCGATTATGTACCCCAGGCCATTGTCTTAAAGCAGGAGTCACTTACAGCTGTACAGTCATATTGAGTTTTTAGTGCACCAGCGCCGAAGAATTGATGCTTTTGAACTGTGGTGTTGGAGACGACTCTTGAGAGTCCCTTGGACTGCAAGGAGATCCAACCAGTCCATTCTGAAGGAGATCAGCCCTGGGATTTCTTTGGAAAGAATGATGCTAAAGCTGAAACTCCAGTACTTTGGCCACCTCATGCAAAGAGTTGACTCATTGGAAAAGACTCTGATGCTGGGAGGGATTGGGGGCGGGAGGAGAAGGGGACGACAGAGGATGAGATGGCTGGATGGCATCACTGACTCGATAGACGTGAGTCTGAGTGAACTCCGGGAGTTGGTGATGGAAAGGGAGGCCTGGCGTGCTGCAATTCATGGGGTCGCAAAGAGTCAGACATGACTGAGCGACTGAACTGAACTGAACGGATCTGAGCACATAGATTTCAATTTGCTGTTACTAGAAATGGCCACAAGGTGGCAGCATTTACTCTTTCCAAACTGGTTATTGGGGCACCAGAGCCTTAGAGAAAGTCCTGTTGCTGGGTTGTAAATGACAGTGGAATGTAACAGAAAAAAAGACTCAAGGGTTGTGTCTTATTTCCTGCCTCTGTTCTTCACCCCTACCTGGACAAATCCCAAACCCTTCAAATCTGCCCTGCCAATGGTGCTGTCATCTTTAAGTTGGGCACCTCAAAGGAAGGAAACTGGAGGTAGGAAACCCACCAACAAGAGCTATGGAGACCTGATAACTTTTCAAAGCTCCTCCAGCCCCAAGGGCCCACCATCCTTTGGGTACAGTCAGTATACCTGTGGAAGACTGGCCCCTAGCATGGGCACTGGGCTTTCATTCAAGGGGACAGACATTACAGGCCCAACAGGGGCTCATTCGCCGGCGCATTGCTGTCACCTCCCTCAGCACCATGGACAGTCCAGCTGGGGGACCCAGGTTGCTCAGGCTCCAGGGTGTAACAGAGCCAGGGTCACCAAGCCCCACGGGGCATATAGGAGAGAACTCATTTTACTTGTAAAATTAGTACTTATTTTCTGTTGGAGTGTAGTTGTATCCCAGGGTTGAGTTTGCTGTAGATGGACAGCAACTAGATGCAGATACACATAGATGAGTATCTAGTCTTTTGAGGATGCTTTGCCCTCCTGGGGTATGAGTGGAGAGTAGGGTTTTCTGTGGTGTACCGTACATAGCTCCTTGTTGATGCTCTTTTTTGAGATATTTAAGTGTGTATAAGAAGATCCCCTGGAGAAAGAAATGGCAATCCACTCCAGTATTTTTGCCTGGACAATCCCATGGACAGAGGAGCCTTGCCGGTCTATGGGGCTGCAAGAGTCGGACACAACTTAGCAACTAAACCACCACCACCACGTTAATAGAAGATGAGATGGCTGGAAGGCATCACCAGTGCAGTGGACATGAACTTGGACAAATTTCAGGAGGTGGTGAGGGACAGGGAGGCCAGGCATGCTACAGTCCATGGGGTCACAAAGAGTCAGACACGACTGGGTGGCTGAACAACAATGTTATCTCCAAAGCTTCCCTGGTGGCTCAGTGGTAAAGAATCTGCCAATGCAGGACCCACACGTTCAATCCCTGGGTCAGGAAGATCCCCTGGAGAAGGAAATGACAACCCACTCCAGTATTCTTGCCTGGGAAACCCCATGGACAGAGGAGCCCAATGGGCTACCTGAGGTCTCTAGACGGAGACACCACTTAGTGATTAAATCACCATCACCACAGGTTAATCTCAGCATCCTGACTTAAGCCTACCCCTGCTCTTCCCCCAACAAAATCCTAGGTGCATTTTCTAAGACTCTGTCTTCTGTAGATGAATTCCTTTGTCTCCATTTTTAGATTCCATCTAAAGGTGATCTGTATGACATTTGTCTTCCTCTGTCAGATGTACTTCACCTAGAATGATCGTCAGTAAGTCCTTCAGCGTTCCTGCAAATGGTATTAGGTTATTCACTGAGATGGCTGAGTAACATTCCCTTGTACATAAATGCATCTTCTTCTGTTCATCTCTGGAAGGACACAGGATTGCCTTCATGTCTTGGTTATTGTAAATAGTGCTGCAGTGAACATTGGGGTGCTTTGTTTTTTCCAGTTACCTGGAACATTTTTCCAGTTATACTGAAACCCCAACAAACAGTGGGGTTTGTTTTTTCCAGTTCTACTTTTCTCCAGATATACACCCAAGAGTAGATTTCCGGACCATAATGTATCTGTGTCTTTAGGGTTTCAAGGGAACTCCATGCTGTTCTCTACACTGGCTGTTAGCAATTTTTATTTTCAGCAGCAGTGCAGAAGGGTTCTCTTTTCTGCAGCCCCTTTCCAGCACTTACTGTTCGTAGACTTTTTGATGATAGCTGTTCTGACGGATAAAAGGTGAAACTTCTGTGGAGATATGATTTGCTTTGTGAGAGTGGCCACTGGTAAGGATCTTTGTCAGTGCTTTCTTTAAGAGTGTGAGTAAAATTTACCTGTGGAAATGGGCTTCTTGAATGCCTGCTCTGTTTCAATTTGTTACGTGATTATGTCTTGAAGGCAGAAGACACAGCCCCAAAGGCCTTGTGAATATAGGCGTGAACTTCCTGATGTTCAAGCTGGTTTTAGAAAAGGCAGAGGAACCAGAGATCAAATTGCCAACATCCACTGGATCATGGAAAAAGCAAGAGAGTTCCAGAAAAACATCTATTTCTGCTTTATTGACTACGCCAAAGCCTTTGACTGTGTGGATCACAATAAACTGTGGAAAATTCTGAAAGAGATGGGAATACCAGACCACCTGACCTGCCTCTTGAGAAATTTTTATACAGGTCAGGAAGCAACAGTTAGAACTGGACATGGAACAACAGACTGGTTCCAAATAGGAAAAGGAGTACGTCAAGGCTGTATACTATCACCCTGCTTATTTAATTTATATGCAGAGTACATCATGAGAAACACTGGACTGGAAGAAACACAAGCTGGAATCAAGATTGCTGGGAGATATATCAATAACCTGAGATATGCAAATGACACTAACCTTATGGCAGAAAGTGAAGAGGAACTAAGAAGCCTCCTGATGAAAGTGAAAGTGGAGAGTGAAAAAGTTGGCTTAAAGCTCAACATTCAGAAAACGAAGATCATGGCATCTGGTCCCATCACTTCATGGGAAATAGATGGGGAAACAGTGGAAACAGTGTCAGACTTTATTTTTCTGGGCTCCAAAATCACTGCAGATGGTGACTGCAGCCATGAAATTAAAAGACGCTTACTTCTTGGAAGGAAAGTTATGACCAACCTAGATAGCATATTCAAAAGCAGAGACATTACTTTGTCAACAAAGGTCCGTCTAGTCAAGGCTAACGTTTTTCCTGTGGTCATGTATGGATGTGAGAGTTGGACTGTGAAGAAGGCTGAGCACCGAAGAATTGATGCCTTTGAACTGTGATGCTGGAGAAGACTCTTGAGAGTCCCTTGGACTGCAAGGAGATCCAACCAGTCCATTCTGAAGGAGGTCAGCCCTGGGATTTCTTTGGAGGGAATGATGCTGAAGCTGAAACTCGAGTACTTTGAGCACCTCATGCGAAGAGTTGACTCATTGGAAAAGACTCTGATGCTGGGAGGGATTGGGGGCAGGAGGAGAAGGGGACGACAGAGGATGAGATGGCTGGATGGTATCACTGACTCAACTGACATGAGTCTGAGTGAACTCTGGGAGTTGGTGATGGACAGGGAGGCCTGGCGTGCTGCTATTCATGGGGTCACAAAGAGTCAGACATGACTGAGAGACTGAACTGAACTGAACTGCAGAGTACATCATGAGAAATGCTGGGCTGGAAGAAGCACAAGCTGGAATCAAGATTTCCTGAAGAAATATCAATAACCTCAGCTATGCAGATGACACCACCCTTATGGCAGATAGTGAAGAGGAACCAAAGAACCTCTTGATGAAGGTGAAAGTGGAGAGTGAAAAAGTTGGCTTAAAGCTCAACATTCAGAAAACGAAGATCATGGCATCTGGTCCCATCATTTCCTGGCAAATAGATGGGGAAACAGGGGAAACAGTGGCTGACTTTATTTTTCTGGACTCCAAAATCACTGCAGATGGTGCAACCATGAAATTAAAAGACGCTTACTCCTTGGATGGAACGTTATGACCAACCTAGATAGCATATTAAAAAGCAGAGACATTACTTTGTCAACAAAGATCCGTCTAGTCAAGGCTATGGTTTTTCCAGTGGTCATTTATGTATGTGAGAGTTGGACTATGAAGAAAGCTGAGCGCTGAAGAATTGATGCTTTTGAACTGTGGTGTTGGAGAAGAGTCTTGAGAGTTCCTTGGACTGCAAGGAGATCCAACCAGTCCATCCTAAAGGAGATCAGTCCTGGATGTTCATTGGAAGGACTGATGCTGAAACTGAAACTCCAATATTTTGGTCACCTGATGCGAAGAGCTGACTCATTGGAAAAGACTCTGATGCTGGGAGGGATTGAGGGCAGGAGAAGAAGGGGACAACAGAGGATTAGATGGCTGGATGGCATCACCGACTCAGTGGACATGGGTTTCGGTAGACTCTGGGAGTTGGTGATGGACAGAGAGGCCTGGCGTGCTGTAGTTCATGGGGTCACAAAGAGTCGGACATGACTGAGTGAACTGAACTGAACTGACCACTGTTTTCAAAGTTGTTGTTCCTAGAAATGGCCATGAGGCAGCAGCACGTCTTCTTTCCCCATCTCTGGTTACTGGGGCACCAGAGTCAGAGAAAATTGTGTCCTGGGTTGTAAATGAGAGTGGAATGTGCCAGAACAATGACCCAAGGGCTTGTGTCTCATTACTTCTTGCCCATCACTCTTCACCCGCATCTCTGGACAAATCCCAAATTCTTCAGTTCTGCCCTTCCGAAGGTGCTGTCGTCATCTTCAAGTCAGGTAGCTCTAAAGATGGAATCTGGAGGTAAGAACGCCACCACTGGGAGCCCTAGAGACCAGATGACTTTTCAGAGCTCTTCCAGCCCAAAAGGCCCAACCTCCTTTGGGGGCCCTCAGCTTGGTGTGACTGTGGCGGGCCAGCCCGGGTGAAAGATTGTGCTTTCACACAGAGGGGACAAACACTCCAGGTCCTATGGGGGCCCACTTGTTGGCATATCCGAGGACCGTCCAGACTTTCACCCACAGCTGCCCAGACTCCAGGGGTGTGGCAGCAGCCCGGCTCACAGAGGCCTGAGGGGAATATAGGAGGCAATTCATTTTATTTGTCAAATTAAAATTTTTATTTGAAATATAGTTGATTTCCAACGTTGAGTATGTTGTAGGTGTGCAGCAACTTGATAAGATAGATGAATCTCTCGTCTTTGGGGGACGTTTTTCCCCATAAGGTATTCGAGTGTTGAGTAGGGTTCCCTGTGCTGTAATGTAGGCCCTTATTGATGCTCTTAGAGATATTTGAGTGTGCATATGTGTTAATCCCAAAGTCCTGCTTAAACCCTCCCCACCCCACCCCCGATCTTTCCCCTTCAGTCACCCTGAGTGGTATTTCCAAGACTGTGTCTTTGTCTTTTGTGAAGGTGTTCTTTTGCACCAATTTACACATTCCATCTATAACTGATACCCTAGGACCTTTGTCTTCCTGTGTCTGATGTACTTCATCTAGAATGATCATTGGTGTTCCTTCAAATGGCATTAGTTCATTCATTGGGAGAGCTAACATCCTCTTGTATGTATGTATATATATATACACACACACACCCCCCCATTCATCTCTGGAAGTATATTATGGTTGCCTGCATGTCCTGGCTATTGTAAATAGTGCTTCAAAGAATGTTGGGGTATATGTGTCTTTTGCAGTCATACTTTGCTCCAAATGTACACCCAAGAGTGGGATTTCCAGACCATATTGTACTTGTGTCTGGGTTTTAAGGAATCTCCATGCTGTTCTCCAGGGAGGCTGTTAGCGCTTTGTTTTCAGCAGCATTGGAGGAGGGTCACCTTTTCTCCAGAGCCTCTCTAGAACTTACTCTTTGTAGCCTTTTTGGTGATGGCCATTCTGATGGGTCAAAGTCGGTGGTGATGCCTCTGTGTAGATTCGGTTGTACGTCTCTTAGTGGGCACTGATAAGGATCCTTGTAGGTGTTTTTTGTTTTGTTTTGTTTCTTTTAAAGAGTGTGATTAACATTTACCTATTGAAATCTGCTTTTTTAAAGCCAATTCTTTTTTTTTTTTTATGATTGTATAACTTTTTTTTTTTAAACTTTACATAATTGTATTAGCTTTGCCAAATATCAAAATGAATCTGCCACAGGTATACAAAGCCAATTCTAAGTGTTAGTTGGTTAGGTACCCCAGGCCATGACTGCAGGGTAGAAGGTGTTTATAGCCCTGCAGGCCTTTGGAGTTCAATGTGCCCCGAGCACTGGTCTTAAAGCTGCTGTTACTGGAAACAGCCCAAGTGTGGCAGCGCTTCTGGTTATTGCTGCCCCAGACTCAGAGAGAAGGCCTGTTTTGAGTTGTGAATGAGTGTGGAATGTGCCAGAATACCCACAGGCTCATGTCTCATTGCTTCTTGCCCATCATTTTTCACCCCCACTATCTGACAGAACCCCAAACCTTCCATTCTTCCCTGCAGAATGCGCTGTCATTAAGTTGGATGCCGCTAAGGAAGGAATCTGGAGGTAGGAACCCCACCACCAGGAGCCCTGGAGACCAGATATCTTTTCAAAGTTCCTCCAGCCCAAAGGGTCCACCATCCTCCGGGAACCTTAGGCGTGGTGTGGCTGTGGAGAGCCAGTCTGGGTCCCGAGACTGTGCTTTCATCCAGTGGGGACAAGCAGTGCAATGATTAGTTGCTCAGTCATGGAGAACTCTGCGACCCCACGGTCTGTAGCCCACCAGGCTCCTCTGTCCATGGGGATTCTCCAGGCAAGGATACTAGAATGAGTTGTCTTGCCCTCCTCCAGGGGATCTTCCTGACCCAGGGGTTGAACCCAGGTCTTCCTCATTGCAGGTAGATGCTTTACCATCTGAGCCACCAGGGAAGCCCAGGAATACTGGAATGGTAGCCTATCCCTTCTCCAGGACATTGTCTCAACCCAGGAATCCAACAGGGGTCTCCTGCACTGCAGGTGGATTCTTTACCAGCTGAGCCACCAGGGGAGCCCCCCCCAACAGGGGCTCAGTTGCTGGCATATCCTTCTCAGACCCAGGCAGCTCAGTCTCCAGGGCTGTGGCAGCAGCCCAGGTCACTGAGCCCTGAGGGGAATATTGGAGGCTATTCATTTATCACATTAATGTTTACTTTCTACTGAAGTATAGTTGCTTTCCAGTGCTGAGTTGGTTGCAGGATACAGCAACTTGAAGAGGTATACAGTGATGAATATCTGGTCTTTGGGGGATGCTTTGCCTCTCTCCTATATGCTGAAGCATTAACTAGGTTTCCCTGAGCTGTACTCTAGTCCCTTGGTGATGCTCTTTTTTAAGATACTTGAGTGTGTATATATTAATCCCAACATCCTGATCAAACCCTGCCTTCACTCTTTCCCCTTCAGTAATCCTGAGTGGCTCTTCCAAGACTGAGTCTCTTTGTAAATGAATTTTTGGTATCAGTTTTTTAGATTCCATCTATAAGCAATACTGTATGATATTTGTCTTCCTGTGTCTGACATAACTCACCTAGAATGATCACTGGTAGGTCCTTCTGTGTATATATCCATCACTGACTCGATGGACGTGAGTCTGAGTGAACTCCAGGAGATGGTGATGGACAGGGAGGCCTGGCGTGCTGTGACTCATGGAGTCGCAAAGAGTCGGACATGACTGAGCGATTGAACTGAACTGAAATAGCCCAGACCATGTGGTATCTGTGTCTTTAGGTTTTTAAGGAAACTCCATGCTGTTCTCCACAGTGGATGTTAACAGTTTACATTTTCAGCAGCACTGAGGAGAGTTCCTTTTCTCCAGGCCCACTCCAGCACTTACTGTTTTTAGACTTTTTGATGATTGCCTTACTGACAGGTGAGAGGTGATCCCTCAGTATAGATTTGATTTGCATTCCTCTAATGATGGGGCTTCCCTGGTGGCTCAGAGGTTAAAGCGTCTGCCTGCAATGCGGGAGACCCAGGTTTGATCCCTGGGTCGGGAAGATCCCCTAGAGAAGGAAATGGTAACCCCCACTCCAGTATTCTTGTCTGGAAAATCCCATGGATGGAGAAGCCTGGTGGGCTACAGTCCATGGGGTCGCAAAGAGTCGAACACGACTGAGCGACTTCACAGAACAGAACAGAATGATGGACAATGTTGAGGATCTTTGTTAGGTCCTTTTTTCTTTTAAACAGTGAGTAAAGTTACCTGAAATTGGCTTCTTAAAAGCCTGCCCTGTTTGAATTGTTATTCTATTATGTACCCCAGGCCATTTCTTGAAGGAAGGAGTCTTACAGTCCCGCAGACTTTGTGAGTTTTAAGTGCCCCTGTGCACCTGTTTTAAAGTTGCTTTTATTCAAAATGGCCACGAGGAGGCAGCATTTCTTCATTCCCAACTCTGCTTATTGGGGCACCAAAGGAAACGGCAACCCACTCCAGTGTTCTTGCCTGGAGAATCCCAGGGACGGGGGAGCTGTCTCTGGAGTCGCACAGAGTTGGACACGACTGAAGTGACTTAGCAGCAGTAGCAGCAGACTTACAGAAAGTACTGTTCTGGGTTCTCAATGAGAGTGGAATGTGCCAGAACACCCACCCAAGGGTTTGTGTGTCATTACTTCTTGCCCATTTCCCTTCACCAGCCAAACCCCACCTCAGACAAACCCCAGGCTCTCAACTCTGTTCTGCTGAGGTTTCTGTCAGTATTTGAGAAGTGCAAATTAATTCAAGGAGGTATCACCTCCCACCTGTCAGAATGACCATCATGTAAAGTCAACATCAGTAAGTGCTGTAGAGACTGGAGAAATGGGAACCCTCCCACAGTTTGTGGAAATATAATTTGGTACAACCATTTAGGAGTGCATTATGGGAGCTGCTTAAAAAACTAAAAATACAACCACTATATGATCTAGCAGTCCCACTCCTGGGCATAATTCGAAAAAGATTCACGCATGCCTGTGTTCTTGGTGGTGGTGGTGGTTACAATTACCAAGACCTGGATGTAATCCAAGTGTCGATGTAATTGACAAAGGAATGGACAAAGAAGATGTGGTACATACATACAAGGGAATATTACTCAGCCATTAATAAGAATGGAGCTGTGCCATTTGCAGCAACAGCGATGGGCCTGGAGATTAGTATAATAAGTGAAGTAAGTCACAGAAGGACAAATACCGTATGATGGTGCTTACACGTGGAATCTAAAAGAAAGACACAAATGAACTATTTACAAAACAGATCCAGACTCACAAGAGCACAAACTCGGTTACCAGGGGGGAAGGGATTGGGAAGTGGCTTGAGAGTTTGCGACTGACATATACACACTCCTACAGATAATTGACAAGGCTTGCTGCATAGCACAGGGAACTTGGCTTAATGTTCTGTCACAGTTTAAATGGGAAAAGAAGTTGAAAACGAACGGATACTTGTATAGGTACAGGGAATCACTTTGCTGTGCACTTGTAGCTAACACATCATTGTTAATCAACTGGACTCCAATATAAAACCTGTTGTAAACAACTTGAAGAAAAACTTCAAGATCTCATAGTAACATAGAACAGGGCAATTCACCATTTTAATTAAAGCAAATTAGAAATCCAGTGGGAGGCTCCTGTTGTAAATTACAATCTATTCATTTCCACTCCTCTCTTGCTAATTTTTTCCAATGATGGGTTTAAAAGCTAGCAACATATGAGCTAATAAGCTTAAAGAGTAGAATATTGAGGTAGCAAATGCATTTCAAACAGTTGTAATTATCTTTGGCAGACAGAGTGTAGTTTTATTATTACAGTGGTTTATATGACAAAATATAAAAATATATTTTATGCAAGTCAGTGCCTCACACTCATTTACTGTTATTAAATCTTGGAAGCTTGACATAGATTATTTCGGAGTGCTAATTGTATAATTTACAGACTAACATTAAAAGATTGAATTTTGTGTCAAAATACACTATGTCAAGTGGTATGAGAAGAGAGCTAAAGCCTAGTAGTAAAAAGGTGTATTTTACTTCCATGGAGTTTGTGGTCTCTGAGATGAAGTTATACTACACTCATATTGACAGGAGCTCCTCTATTTCATCTTTAATAGTTTCTCCTGTATAATTAAAAACTGAATGACCCAAAAGGAGCATTTCCTAAGGGATATAAATATTTCTAAAACTTTCTTTGACCGCTTAAAAATTATTACTACTTTCTCCCTAGCAATTCCAAAATTTACTAGAATTTCCTTCATTTTAGGATGACATTACACAGAGTAATAATAACACACTATAATCAAGGCCCACAAAATTCAGTCCACTTCAGTATTATACATGGATCTGTTTGTCAATAATTCACATCTTTCCAGAACTTCTTAATCCTGCCACAAGTTTTTTTTCATTAATCAGATCTGCAGGCAACTTTGTGCTAACGTTAGACATCTTCAGCATAATATAAGACAATATAAATTAGGTGATATGGCTGAAATAAAGTGATAAGAACTTCTTATGGATCTGTATTTATCAAAATGTACTGTACCCTCTGAACGGTATCATCAAGCAGTGTCCTAAAGAATGAATTAGTGTATGGGAAAGGTGTATTGCATTAAGTCTTCCCTGTTCTGAAAATGGTTGAAGATGAACACATACTATGACCCAACAATTCTACAGAACTATAACTAATTTCTAGTTATATACCCAAAAGAAATACCTATGTAAGTTCACCAAAAGACTCACTAAAATGTTCACAACAGCAGTATTCATAATGAGAAAAATTTACAACGCTATACACGCCCGTCAGTAGTATAATGGATATGTAAATGGTGGTATGTTTATATAATAAAGCACAGCAGTAACAATGAGCAAATTGTGGTGGATCTCACAAACATTAATGAGGGAAAGAAACCAAACTTTAGAAAGCGTGTGTGGTTCTGCTCCATGCATAACCTGGGGAGGGTTACTGAGATTCTGAGAATGCTTGGTCCCTTGATTTCAAGGTTGCTTACATGGGTATTTAATCAGATTGTGAAAATTCAGCTGTCTGTGCACTTGTGTCATCATTTTGCATCTATATTATTCTTCAGTATATAATGAGAGTAGCGGAAGTAGACTGAAGATACAGGTCAGAGGAAATTGTGTGTGTTACTGCCACATCAGAGCAGATTGGTTGGCTGTCTTACCACCACAGCTTTGAGAAGAAATAGGAACCAAGCCTTGGACTTCAAGTTCCTCAAAATTTTGAATACCTAGATAACAAGACCTCTGTCTATTTATATTTTCTTTTAATAGTACCAAGTGCTTAGCAAACCTCTTTATGATGATAATGACAAGAGTTGCGGTAGTTGGTGTTAATTCAGTATCGTTGTCATTTAAGATAAGGGGAATCATGACAGACAAGCTGCTTTAAACATAGTTTACATTTGATATCATTAAGCAACACATAGCCTATATTCAGTAACATCCACTCAGAAAATGACACTTTTAGCACAAATGTATAAATAGACTCTTGAGAGTCCCTTGGACTACAAGGAGATCAACCAGTCCTTCCTAAGGAGATCAGTCCTGGGTGTTCATTGGAAGGACTGATGTTGAGGCTGAAACTCCAATACTTTGGCCACCTGATGCAAAGAGCTGACTCATTTGGAAAGACCCTGATGCTGGGAAACATTGAGGGCAGGAGGAGAACGGGATGACAGAGGATGAGATGGTT